>NC_057749.1:3337171-3371707 GCF_004010195.1 Chiloscyllium plagiosum
TAGTAGCCACACACGCAGACGACCAGCAACATGAATTTGACTGGGACAACACTACCATTATAGGGCAAGCGAAACAAAGAACAGCCAGGGAATTCCTAGAAGCATGGCACTCATCCACAAACTCCATCAACAAATACATAGACCTGGACCCAATATACCGGCCACTACAGCGGACAGCTGAAACTGACAACCGGAAGCGGCAGGGACAGGTCACTATAAATGCCGGAGGAAACACCACAGAAGCGCTTCACAGGAGGCTCCCAAGCACTGAGGATGTCACCTAGACAGGGGACGAAATGTTTGCAACAAAAACTTACAGCTCGGCGAACAGAACCACAGCAACAAAACATAATTCTAATTACCTAGTGCATATTTTTACATGAACCTAAAACAAACAAGGTTTTAATTTGTAATAACTGCTATCTGCAATTAACAATCTTCAATGTTATACATCACTTATTAATTAGCTTATGTTCTTTCTTACCTGGAAAATTTTGGGAGCACTGACTAAGGAGGCCAGGGCAGAGGAAAGAGTAGCTGAGAAGATTCCTGCAGTGATGAGGGGACCAAAACCAGACACCATGCTCATAACCTACAGTGCAAGAAAACGTAATCTCACTGCTCTTTGAATCTAAAATCAGGTATCCTACATGAACCAGATTTGGTCCCTTTAAAGAAATACTTCAGTTCTTTAATAATATTTTCTTTAAATCCATATGCACCATATAGAAGTTTATTAAAACTGTGGATGCTGGAAAACTGACAAAAACAGAACTGAAGAAACTCAGTAGGTCTACCAGCATCTGTGGAGAGAAAGCAGAGTTAACATTTCGAGTCCAGTGACCCTTCTTCAGAACGCAGATGTCGAGGAAGGGAAGGGAAGGGAAAGGGAAAGGAGGAGTCAGAGCAGTATGGAAACTGGAAACAAAATTATGAATTTTCCAATTCCAGATGGGAGAGGGAAGCAGCAGCAATGACGTCATCAAAGTAGTGGAGAAAACGTGTTTTGTGGAGAGACCCAAGTAGGATTGGAATGGGTAACATTCTATGTACCCCTTAAAGAGACAGGAGCATAACTGGGGCCCCACTCATGGATTATGGCCACACCTTTAACTTCTTTCAAATACTTTAAATCAAAGGTGTTGTTGTTCAAACAAGCTCAGCGAGGAGGAGGGTGGTAGAGGATGGGAATAATTCAGGCCTTTTCGCCACTTCCAGAAAGAAGCAAAGAGGCTCAAGACTATTCTGATGTAAAATCAATGTATAAAAAGGGTTCACATGTCCATGGTGAAGAGCCAACTAGGTGACTATGAACTGGAAATTCTAAAACTCCGTAAAGCATCAAAAGAATCATAATATGTCAATGGGAGGGGTCTGGATAAGGGAAGAAGAAAAAAAAAGTCAAGGTAGAAAGTATCAAGATCTATGGGATAGGAACAGGTGAAAACAACTGATGAAGGGCCCGAAACGTTGATTTTCCTGCTCCTCTGAAGCTGCCTGATCTGCTGTGCTTTTCCAGCACCCCACTGAACTCTAATCTCTAGCATTTCCAGTCCTCATTTTCACCTACAAAGGATTGGTCTGCCTGGACATGCCTGTTTGTGAATTTTCAAAAGAATATAGAAGTGGACTGTAAAACCTGGGACACTGTTGGGGAAGGGAGAATAACAGATATCTCCAGAGGAGATGAGATGACTGATTACCATGGATAAAGTAGTTTGATATCTGATATTGGGATAATGATCCAGGGAAACAGGAGGAGATGTCTGAGAGCTGACACTCAGCCTCCGCAATGTAGAGGTCAGCACGCTAAACACCACCACTACCCTTGTTATCAGGCTTGCTGACAAAGTCAGGGTTGGATCTGAGAACACAGAGTGCAGTTAAGAGGGAGATCAAGTAAAACTGGTGAGGTTGGGGCACAGACATTAAGGTGACAGTTTTCAATAATCAGATCAAACGCACACAGGTGAAAGGCCAGAGGAAAGGGTCAAGACTGTATTGGAGGCAGGTGAACGGATCTGTGGGATGCGGAAAGGACTTTTCTCCAAAGAAATTGGTATGGAGGTGATGGATGGAAAGTTCAAATTAATTGAGGTGGGAGGGATAAAACTAAGACCTCTGCTGAGTACAGGACGCTCAGCAGACAATGGAAGATCTGAAGGGATGGTAAATATCCAACAAAAAGGTAGGGTTAAGAGAAGCAATGGAGACAGAGGGAAGGTGAGGAAGGTTCCAGAGAGGCAAGGTACCTCTGAGTTGCTAAAAGTGCATTCCTTAAAGCCTGAAAAGGATGATTAAAAGTTTGTCATTAAAATGTTGAACAAGCCGCAGAATAAAGCAGAACTGGGGGGGGGGGGGGGGGGGGCAGGGCAGCTGTGAGAGAAGTATGAGGCAGTGCTGATGGAGAGAGGAGTCAAGAGTGTACATCCACTGACATATGGATCTCGGGATGCATCGAAAATAGTTGCCTGAAGATCACTGTACAGAGAGATTCCATGATCCTAGGTGGATTTGAAAAACAAAGGCTTAAATTCCAGTTGGAATCCATGTGGGCTGAGTCTGACCTGGAGGCTTTCACTGAGGAATGTGATATAGCTATGAAAGTAAGTTTTGGAAAATGTCTTGTCAAACACTTGAAGCGACAACACAAGTAATAATGATGAACAAGAAGAAAGATTCGAATGGAATCTTTAAGAGAAGCAGAACTTTAAGATGTGCATACCTGGAAGAGATGCAGCCAGTGTGTTAAACACTAAAATTAAATGAAGACCAATGGATGCTAGAAATTTAAAACTAAAACAGAAATTGCTGGAGAAACTCAGCAGGTTTGGCAACATCTATGGAGAAAAGCAGAGTTAACATTGAGTCCAGTGACCCTTCTGCTCACCTTCAGCAGTGTTCTGAATTTGGACTCAAATGTTAACTCTGTTTTCTTGCTATATATGCTGCCAGACCTGTTAAGTTTATCCAGCAATTTCTGTTTTGTTACATGCGAGTTCAGGTCCTTTTTAGGCACATTTAATTGGCAGCAAATTGGTTGAAATTCTTGCAGTATGCTACAAACTTTCTCATCACATCTGTAAACAAATCAGGCACTAATTGGAGAAGTGAAAAATGGGTTGAAATAATTGTCACAAAAAAAAGTGAGAAACATCATGGGGGAAGAGGGTGAGGGAGAACAGAAGTTTATTCTTTCAAAACATAGTTTTCTTTCTTTCTGAATGTCTAAATGGAACTGATTTATCAAAATGAATACCCAGTTAATGTTTAAGTAATGTCACAGATGCAGAATTGCTGATAGGTTTACCTAAGTAGAACTGCATTTCAAAGGATAACGAACTGAAATATTTCAGTGACATGAGGTGTGAAAATGTATACATTTCCTTTCTGAAAGGAATACAAGGCTTGCAATTTCAGTTTTTTTTTACAAATACTGAACATCTGTAAATGCTTTACAGTCAATGAAGTTTTTTTAAAACTAAAGCCATTCGTGTAACATAGGAAATGTGGCAACCAATTTGCACAGCAAACTGTCAAACTGCAATGGCCAGACAATCCATTTTTTTCTTTCTGTCGTTGTTTGAGGGATAAAACTTTAGAATACTGGGGATAGTTCCTTCATCTCTTCCTCAAAATCTTTTGCATCCACTTAAGCAAGCCAGTTAGGCATCTGTTTAATATCTCACTTAAGCAAAAGTATCTATTGGCATAGATATCACAGTCGAATATTTAATTACATCAATAGCTTTAACACTTAGGGAATCTCCTGCTCTTCTTCAGTTATTACAAATGAATCTTTAGTGGCCACATCAAATATACAAAGTCACAAAACTACAAAAGCACAAGTGTTTAGAACAAGCCTAGGAAGTGAATAGGTTTTATATTTTAAATTCAAAAAAACATATTGGAGAACTTCAGTGATCATTTCTACCATGATAGAGGTCACAGTTACAGGCAAATCATTCCCTCTTGAAAAGTGGCATTTGCTAATCAAACTCATCGTTACACCAGAAAAACTCCAAAATAAAAAAAAAATGTCAAACTGAAGTTTAGGCCGTCCATTTACAATACTTCCACTGTAAAGGAAAGCTAGAACAAACTAAAACAGAAATTGCTGGTGAAACTCGGGGTTCGCAGCAGCTTTCGAGAGACAATGTGAGTTAATGTTGAGTTCAGTGACCCTTCTTCAGAACTGTTCTGACCTCTAGCATTTGCAGCTCGGTTTTATTACATAAAAGGAAAACTGGGTTGCTTCTAATACATAACTAGATTTGCAATACCAGTTTTACACTCCACCAATAAATTTGAAATACGTTGTTATCGTAGTTCCATCGGCCATTACCTGGAAGTTATTCATTAAACCAAAATTGCACATCTGTGTATCACAGTCAGAGAAATCGTATCCTAATTTACAAGCTGCTGAACCATTACAACTTGTCAAAGCACTGATGGTATCATTAACACTTCCTGTAGCATCACGTACAACAGTCGCACCTGCAAGCAAAAAGGTAAGAAAAAGATGCTTTTAATTCACAAATAGATAAAAAGTTAAACAACCCAAAAGGTTGTAACTCACAAGGCTTGCA
Source organism: Chiloscyllium plagiosum (assembly GCF_004010195.1). NCBI lineage: Eukaryota > Metazoa > Chordata > Chondrichthyes > Orectolobiformes > Hemiscylliidae > Chiloscyllium > Chiloscyllium plagiosum. Next base: position 3,341,761 of record NC_057749.1, read on the forward strand.
ACTGTTCTCATGCCACCTTCATGATTAAGTGCTTTTTTGAATTTTGAAATTAAACAACCAGATTATCTATTCTGATGCCTTGACTGGAAACTAAGTGCGGGTTGCAACACCAAAAGTCCTGTTCTTGTTTTTGTATGAAAAAAATGGAGTGGAGTGGAGTGGATAACACTTTGGCTTGAACATCTCATCCAAAATATGGCAGCTACTAGTGCAGAACTCCCTTTGCTCTTCAGGTGAATCTTTGGCTGAGATAGAGACTGAGCACTCAATGAGATTTAGAGGCAAGATTAGTACCACTGTTTTATTATCCATGTCAGCCTTGCCTCAAATCAACAAAAGGGATATTCAAACAAGGCCATGCAGTGCTTGTTTTATATTTAAGCCATACACCAGCTATCCAGTAATCAAATTATTTCACCAAGAACCCAAAATCTAAATAAAATTACAGCCTATGTTAAGGAGTTACAGTGTACAACCAAAATTAAACAAAGTTTACATATCCACCTAATGTAATTCAAATGGCAAAAGTAAGACATATAGGTGATACATTAAAGACTAACATTAAACCAGTTTTAGTTAGTGCAAGGATTGGATTGCTACTGAAGCAATAAAGAAAATGAAATATTACAGCACTATCAGAGTCGGGAGGTATATCTGGTAGTTCTAGTTTCTGACTTTTTTTGCAAACATGAACAATATCCTCCAGGGACTTAATTATACAGAGTAAAGGTAGTGGTTGAGATCACAGACAAAATTATTCATCTCATTGTCGTTCAACTTTGCATTATTCTCAGGTAACTATATTTCTTTATTAGTGGAACTGCATAACGTAATATTGATATATTGAGTACACTAAAACCTGGTTACAACATCCAAAAGCTAATGAGTGCCATTAGAAGTGTGATGTATTGTTCACATTGTTGTGGATTAATCTCCCTCAAAAGGTAGCCTAAAACCTAACTTTTTCGTAAGGCGCTGGGTTCCAGATGCAATTTCATTGGTTAAGCTGCTCGATGTTAAGCAAACCATTTTTTCAAACATTACTGGTAAAATTACAAAAAGGAAAAGACGAACTTGGAATAACAACTATATTGAAAATCTTAGCAGAATGATTGTTTTACTGCTAAACATCCCATAAAAACACCCTTGGCAAAAGGCAAATCCAGAAAACAAGATTGTTTCACATGCAATTCCTGTAGCAGGCTGAGAAATACCAGCCTGTGCCTGTAACTGGGAGAGGGAGAAAAATAGCTATCACTTCTTCCACCCAACAGCAACTGCTGAAAGCTAATTAAAAATCCTGGTTCTGAGAGAGCTTGACCACACTGACCCAAACTGCTTCTATTGTTCCAACTTTAAGAAAAACCCTAGGCCTCACAAACTGTTTACTTTACCACCTTTCCAATTAGACAGCTCAATACCTCGGACTTAAAACCTCTCAGAAAAAAAAAGTCAAAATACTCTTGGAAGCAGCTATAGTGCAGTGTTAATGTATATATGGCTGCACTGGTTGATACGTGACAGAACAGCTCAATTTAAGAAAAAAGTCAATTATTTTAAGCAATCATACTAATTACTCGTACTGTAAATAACTGTGCTGTATACCAATACAATCTCTTCTGTAAACTGGTTAAGCATAAATAAATGAAATTACTTGTTAAATTCAGTGAATGCTGCAAATCTGCAATAAAATAATTGGTGGAGACATCCAACAGGCTGGACAATATCAGAGAAGAGTGTTAACATTTTAAACTGATGGATTTCACTAGTTCTGGCATCAGCAGTCACTGGTTGAGGCCTTTGGCCAGGCAGGAAACAGTTTACTAAAAAAATTATGAAGTTCTGTCTTTAAATTTGGCAACTACCATATTCCAAAGTAGTCTTTCCCACAAAGGTACACTGCCATTCCCTCCCCCACAAAAATCAGGGCCAACAGTTTCCTGGGCTTTTGGCACTTTAAGTTTAAAACTTATCTACTTCAATCTACTGCACTCAAACATTGTTCAATTGGTGAAAATAAATATCTGTACTTCAGTATTTTTAATATTGGATACGTAAAGAACTGGGAAATGACTTTCTATTTTTAATACTTACTAGCTCAATTTCCACTTAAGCATACTTTGTGTTCATCTATGATTTCTTGTATTTATGTTTTAGTCTCTAAACAATAATCACTCAAGAACAAGGTACTATCTTACCTATGCAGATGGCAACAGCTATATAAGTCAAAGTTGTTACGAAGATAGCTAACATCGTTCCTTTTGGGATGGCTACTTGTGGATCCTGAAATGCAAGCGTTTTAAGGTCACAAAGCTTTGACATAAAATAAATACACTTAATATATTAAAAAGTAATCAAGAGGAACATACCTTTAAATCACCAGAGATGTTGGCACCAGCAAGAATGCCAGTAGCAGCTGGGAAAAAGATGGCAAAGACAGAGAAGAAACTTTCTCCATCCCTGAAAGATGGCCCAAAATTCTCTGCAAATACTTGAGCTGCATAGGTTAAAAATAAGAAACTGCTAAATTGAGAGGCCAAATTAATTGGACTGCATGTTTCATCTCTTCCCACCAAATAGGTTCCTTATTGGTAAGCACAGAACTTACCTTGATAGTTAAAGAAACCTTTGCTTCTTTTTTCAATTGTACTTGGAATAACAGTTCCAATAAAAAAGTTAGCAATACCGATAAGAAGAATTATCAAAAGAACAACTTGAGCCTGTCGAAAAGACAAAATTTGCATCAATACATCTCACTTACTTTCAAACAAAGAAACTGAAATTCTCATTTGATTTTGACTAAATAAGACAAGATACTGGATTAAAGTGACTTCTATTTTAAGCTGCACTGATAAGATTTTAGCTGCATTTTAAAAATATTACCTTTGTTTCCCACTCCATGCCAGCTACTGTTATGCCAAGAAGTACTACTACCGTAATGCAACCTACAATTCGTATATCACTGATTGAATCCACCATGAGAACATTATTTTCCTGCAAAGATGACAAATTATTGTGAAAAATAGCAAAGAAGTTCAAAGATGGGACTTTTAAAAAAACTTAATAAATAACTTATGCTACAGTTAGCAAATTAGATTACCTTTAGAATATCCACTACAGTTTCTGCAAACCCAACAACATACATTGCCACGGCTACAGCATTAGCAAAGGAAAAGATTAAGCCAATAGATCCACCAAATTCTGGTCCGAGACTCCTGGATATGAGATAGTAGGCACCACCTGTAGGTCAGAAAATAGTTAATATTCTAATAATTTAAAAAATCATTTGCCAACATAAATGAGGGAAGGGACTGCTTGAAGTTAACATACAGAGGAACCTCGATTATCCGAATTTTGAATTTTCCGAAGCAGATTTCAAGGTCCCACAAAAACATTACATCAAACAGGGACGTGTAATCGAGTGACCCATACTGAAGAACATGTGAAAACTGACAAAACAAAGAAACACAAGCAGCTCAAGCATCACTAACTGGATATTTTTTAGGTAAGGGTTGTTACACAGCCCTTTGCAAACGTCAGTGTTTTACAGTACAGGATATTCCCATCACTTTACTGGGCCGTTCATTTAAAGAAAAGGCCGAGAACGTAAATGCGTGCGCGAGACGTGCTTCTGTCTTTCTCTCGCAAGACAGTGTTCCCGGAAACTGACAAATGGTCTTGCGGTTGTAGTAGCTGTTCGGGTCCTTGTTTAATGCTGGGATCTGACATACACAGTATTTATGTGATGCTAAGTCCTTTTCATTTTAACTTGTAATTGGCAGACTGCAAGGATTAGTTTGTTTAAATAGCAGACTTACTAAAATTAAAGATTTAAACAAATTCTCCAGTAGAGCACGGCGTTAGATCAGCATGGCTTCCCTTGTTTAACGTAAAATCAATTATCTGAACGAAATAGTGCCCGTCCACCTCGTTCGGATAATCAAGGTTCCTCTGTGTTTAACACAGCTAAGATTGTGCATTTGACTAGAGACAACTTGAAATAAAGGAAATGACCATTAACTTTCTAGAGTATCAGACACCAAACTACCCAAAATCAAATTATAGGTTATTTGGTGAACCTCAGCAAATTAAAAAATATTCAAAAACAAACAAATATCCTGGTGAAACTTTTCATCTTGCAATCAGGACAGGTACAAAAATGCCAAACTTCAAAGGTGCTTCAGGAAGTAGCATTTTGTCTACGCACACATACATGTCCCCATCCCCACCCCGACCCGTATGCACCAGCTGCTGTGCCACTCATTAATCATACTCATTCCCTACTCCATTTTTGTTTATCACAGAAGAAGACAGCCCATACAGGTGGAGGGGTGGCCAACAAGCAGGTCCTCATTCCCTACAAGAGGTGAATCCTGACCCTCGCAGGAGAATGAAAAACATTTAAGTAGTATTTAAATGTGAATTTGTAATGCCAAGACAGACAAGGCTATGGTCAACTGCTGGAAAATGAGATTAGACTAGTTTTAGGTGCTTGTTTTTGACCAGCACAGACTTAGCTGATAAGGCAAAGAGTCTTTACCTGTGCTGCAGATCTCCATGACCAAGATCAGGACTACTTCTACAACGACACTGAAACACACTGTGGCAGGCCACAGTACCACCCTGCATTCCACTTCAACTCTCACAATAATACCTGCCTCAGCCTCAATCATTGCACTCCACTTTTAACCACTGGCCGTGATGCCTTCTTTATTTTGTCTCCTACTAGCTTACCCTCAAGCTTAGTGCATGAATGCCAGGCTCCACCAAAGCCAGATCCTCAACCTCCATGGACAACAGCAGCCTCAGACAAAGCATCAGCAAGCTGCCTCTGTACTTCCCCAACCACACCAGATACTAGTACCTTGGTGTGGTCCATATTCAGAATGTGGCATGCAATTGGATGAGAACAGAGAAGCAGCGGCACAGAGGCACATGGGATGCAATGGTCCTGATTCCTCAGAGGCTCCACCAGTACAATGAATCTTTCAAACATCTGGCTGCTTGAATGGTCAAGTTGGCAGTTATCATGGAGAGACAGGCCCAAAACCCTCAGGGGCTGCTTGAGAGACCCAGTTCTCAAAGAAACAGGATAGGTGTTCATCAATGGCTGTACCAGGGAACTTCAACAGAGGGTCAATGCTGCCGGATGGCAATACTGTAGCTGGGAAGGAGGCAGCTTGTGTGCTGCAGATTGCCCATGACCCATGTTTCTCCCCCTTTCAAAAGCCTTATGATCACCGTTTGTGGTGGAGGGGTCACTTATCCTAGCCACTTTATGGTCATGGTGACTTTTTTTTGTTTCCCCTATTGCATCCTTCCCATGTACATTGCGATGGAAGACAACACGGAGTGCTTCTCTGCCAGTGGCCTCTAGCCTCAGCCTGAATATGCCAGTGAGCCCCCAAAATCCACTTCCTAGTTGACCATCCAGTAACTCCACTGACTGGTGGGTGCCTCCATAGGGATTTACTCCCCTGAGAGTTAGAAACACAGCTGCCTGCTTCCTGCACATGTAGTGTGTTTGCTGCAGAAGCACGAGAGAGATTGATAGAGCATACTGCTGTACGGAAGGATGTGCATCCCTGCTTCACTGAGGACTGCTAAGCAACAAGGTAAGCTGACCGTTTTTGTGACTGCATTACTTGGCATGGGATGCCAAGGCACAGCAGGATGCTATGAACATCCAGGTAGGTGCTAAGTGAACAAGCAAGCAAGCAACCTTAAGATACAATCTAATCTAATAATCAAGCTAGGTGCCCGTCACTGTGTGCAAAGTGTACCCTCTGCAACCTCTTAGTACGAGTTGCTCTTGTGTCCTTCAATGCAAGTCTGTGCTTAGAGCACACTGCCAGTGAAAGTAGAGGCGTCAAGATGGTTTGGCAGGTATCAGATGCTAATGCCTGTAGATGATATATTGGTGCCTAGTGTCCAGCAGAGAGGTGGTTCACAGCAAGCAGCAAGCTAGATCCTCCGGGCACAAGTTCAGGTTTCCTAGTTGTGTTTTTCTGATGTCTAGCTTTTTGGCAAAATGAAAGCCTGAATATTAAATTAAATGAGTTGCAGCATTTTACAGGTATTAATCCCTGTCAACTGACAATTTGTCACTTTTTGAAAATTTAGCTATGCTACTTGTGCAAAATGATTTGGAGATGCCAGTGTTGGACTGGGGTGTACAAAGTTGAAAATCACAACACCAGGTTATAGTCCAACAGGTTTATTTGGAATCACTAGCTTTCAGAGTACTGCTCCTTCATTCGGCATACTCCACAACCACCCTCCCCCCTGCAAAAAAACAAACTGTCCCAGTGATATGGCAATCCAGATCTTGAACAACTGGAGATGTATTTGGTCTCAAATTGAGGGAAACGTATGCAAAGTTCGATTGGATGCAAAACTCTTCTCAATATCAGCTTGATGACATGGATGAACCCACAAATGATACTAAAACAGCTTCTTGAAAGTTCACCCAATCAATTTTGAGAATAAAACACTTTCAGAATTTGTCAGAATTCTGGTTTGGCATGATGATTGATTATTTTGACATTGCAACATGCACATTAAAAGTATGGTGCATTTTAATAGCATGTATCTGCATGAAGCTTCATTTTACTCATTTATCTGCATGAATCTTCCAACAACCAACCGTAGATGTCACAGTGAACGTCAGATGTGCAGTATCAATTATAGTGCAGATTGAGAGACCGAGTCACAGTCTCATTAGGCCCTGTGAGCACATAAAATAACAACCCCCCCACCCCCAAACCCCAAAAGTATTTTAACAAATGTGATATATTATATTACCATTAAATGCAAACTTTAACAATTAATAACTAAATGTTGCTCGTGTTCCTGGTAGCTGCTGAGATAATGATAATTTTTAAGAACCAAAATGGGATCACATTAGAAAATAATTTCGCAAGCACTGCATTAGGTAATAGTCCCAACGTTTATTTGCTCTGCAGTCAGATTATACAGAATGTAAAAAAAAAGTTACTCCAGACTGCACATGGTATCGTAGCCACATACAGGAGGCATGGCTCGGAAATAAATATTTCTGACTTTACTATTTTTCAGAGGAGAATAGCGATGACTGGATGCATTCTTTCATACTTGCAATGTTAGTTCTAAGGACATTTTTGTTACAAGGCAATCAGACAAGGAACAGACGAGAAATAAAAACGGAAATTGTACAGGTCTGAATTCATATTGCAAGCTAACAGGGGAGATGAGAGGGGAAAATAACTGCAAGTGATTCGGAAATATTGAGGAAACAAATACTATTATGAGGTGACTTCAATTATATCAAGATAATTTAATCAATCAAGGAACACATTTAGAATGTAACAAAGCATTTGTAAATCAGTGTAGCTCGAACATCAAGATGTATTGATCTAACCATAAGCCATTTAGTGTCCAAAAGTGGGAAACAAAAATAACGTGTTTAGAAAGCTACTTGGCAGGTGCATTGGTGCGGAGTTTGAGAAATAAGACTGCAAAATAGATCTAGACGAAACAGAAGTAATCTTAATAGGGCCGTATTCTCAGGCATCTTTTAACCATGTGGAGGGTGGGATGCAGAAAACGTACTTAGCATTACATATTCTCTGTTCACTCCTTTATCTTTCCCTTTAGAACTAGAAAGAGGAGGCTAATACGTATTATGGATTAAGTACTAGTCTGCTAAGACTGAATACATTTTATTTCAATGTTGCCAACACTCTACATCAATATCTGCATTCAGATTCACATAAGATTAATTTGTTGATTAGTGACGGTAAAAGTTCAACTATTTTTGCTTTTTTCTAAATACAACATAAATTACAATTATCAGATTGCAAAGTATATTTAGAATGAATCATTTCAAAATCAGGTCAATTGTAATTGGTAATGTGAAGCAGGCTGCTTTTCACACATTAGCTACAATTTTCCCTTTAAACATAGTTCATTTCATAACGATCTGAATAGTGCAATGAATTTGTTTTTACATTACCTCCTCGAACAACTCCATTGGTACAAATGGCTGACATAGAGATACCTGTTACGACAGTTACCACTGAACTCAGGCAAATGACGATGACTCCAAGACCTGCAAAGAATTCCAGATATATCTTAAACCTGTTTCTTGTACATAATCATCAACACAGCAACTCGTTAACTTACGAGTCTGGAACCTGAAATTTACCAAAATTAAAAAGGTGTCTGTAATGGTCCCATTTTGGACAGAATGCCTGAAATGTATTAAGATGAAAGGAATCTGTAATGGTCCCATCCTTGGGCAGAATACTTAAAATGTACCAAAATTAAAGGCATTTTTAATGTTCCCATCCTTGGACGAAATACCTGAAAAGTACCAAAAATTAAAAGGATCTGCTAGCGTCCTGTCCTTGGACAAAACATCTGAAATGCACTAAATTAAAGAAACCTTGAAGGGTATCATCCTTGAAGGGTAGTCTAGAAACATCAAATATCATTACCTCATCCAGACTGAAAACATGACTTCAGACTTCACACAATTGTCATCTTGGCAACATAGTTAAGACCTGAACTCTCAAGAGCCGGATAGCTAAACAGAGTAAAGCACTGCCAAGAGGTTATTGACTGACCATAATCAGTTCCGCGTTTTGGTGACCCAAGTATAACGAAAATCATTACCTCCATGAACACATCCATTTGTTGAAATCAAAGATTGACAACCCAGTAACTAACATTACTACAGTAGCTAGAAGGATAACAACTCCGAGACTTGTCAATAATGAACTTATATACAGTTATAGCAAACTGAGGCACCACCTTATGTTGTGCACTCTTTGAATGTTGTCTTAATTTCAGACAGCCGGTAAACCAGATCACTTTATTGATGCACTTCGACATTTCTAATGTGGAGAATCTAAGCTGCTCACATGCATAAATGAAAATGTTGGAACCTGAATACTAAAAAGATATAAAATTTCTTGCAACAAATTTTATGACAATTAAAAGAATTCATGTTCAGCCATTCAAGGAAATTCTACAAAAGTAGTTGAACACAGGTCATAAATCCATATTATTTGTAACATATTTGTAAAAAAAAATTCAGCACCATTGAATGTACCAGGATTTAAAATTCCATTATAGATATTGTTAAGTGAAATAAATCAATAAAAACAAAATGTACACATCATTGAAGAGTTAATTTAGGACAATAAACAGAACAATTAGCTATCAACAAGAACAAAGGAGATAAAACAAATGCTGCAAAGATCAAACAATGTTTAATAAAATAAAAATGCTCTCACGTTGTCTGTATTAGTTAAATTTATACCCGGGCAACCTGTAGCCAGCTATCTGCTATGGACACTGCACATAATTTAAAATGGATAGTTGCACAATGATGGGATTGGCTTTTACCTTTTCGCACAATATTCCCTAAATCATTTGGAAGGAATCACCATGAGCATGCTGTAGTGATGTCCAGGCTTTACTATGTTAAGCCACCATTATGTTTTTATTGTGGTAGGAGCTATTCCAGTTTCAAATTAATAAATAGCTGTAGTAAGCAGTCAATGCCTGCTGAGCTGCATTATTGTCACTGCTAGACAGCCAGAGGTGTTTACTAGTTGCAGAGAAAGTTAATAATTTATCGGGAAACCACAGTATTTACCAGACAATGATTCCCTCAGGTTGCTTTAAAAAGGAAAATATTTTAATATGACCAGAAAATGATGGAATTGTTGAGTCTATAGTGAAAAAGAGATAGATGAGGCATACAACGATAAAATGTAGAAGTTAATACAGGCAGTTTTTGTTCAAATCATTTTTCCCCTGAATTGGCCATATGACCAAAGCCACCATTTTACTGCCTGTCCCTACGTGCCTAAAGTTTCCCAGAACTACTGCGACTCAACGGCAATCAGTCAAGACAAAAGGAGTACAGCAGTGACACCAAATGGTCTTATTTAGCCTGAGAAGGTGACACATGATGACAACGGAATATATAGTTAGAATATGTACAGCGGGATGGTGGGTGAAGACGATTATTGGCTTCCAATTATTCAATCAGAACAAATTATATTCATGAATAATAGGACTAGCGCTAACAACAGAAAGAGTGTCTAGAAAAATAGCAGTCTCTTCCCTCCAATTGTCCACGTACAACTGAAAGATGGTTTACATAGGTCATATGATAACCACTTTGTCAACGGATATAAAAATGAGGATCCAACGAATTCTCATGCAAATAACTTTCCAGACCAAAAGTAGGTGCAACTCTCTTGTCAATTATCTGTTGGCATAAAACAGTTCACGGAGAAAGTGAGGTCTGCAGACGCTGGAGATCAAAGCTGAAACTTTATTGCTGGAACAGCACAGCAGGTCAGGCAGCATCTAGGGAACAGAAGATTCGACGTTTCGGGCACATGCCCTTCTTCAGGAAAGTTCACCTGATACATACAATTTTTCGATTTGCAAATAAAACATGATCCGGTGTGGCCATTTTCTGAGGGTGAATACAGCATTTGCTGGCATTTTAAATTAAATGTCATTAACTATTCCTACTGTAAGCTGTAAAAACCAAATTTAAATATTTGAGTGAAAGAAACAGCAACTTTAATTCCTAATCCTAAGAAAATTTACATTTTAATTTGAAGAAAAGGTATAGCTGCATGCCGAAAAGAATTTAACCTTCCTGATTGGTTGCAGCACAGGTTAAGTGAGGAAAGGCCAAAGAGGCAAGTACAGTTCAGGGGTGCCAATTACGGGAAAACAAAATCTTAGAAGCATTAAGGAATTTGTCTCAGAAAAGGAAAAGTTTATGATTAAATCTTTTGATTGAAGCAAACCTACGTTTTGATGCGAAAAACATTAAGATTTGTTGGAATCTCTTCACATTTTTCAACAGTTTACTTGTTAACAGAATGTAGTAAAATAGCATCGCATTGAATGTTTGTTTCTTTTTAAAAATAGATGTTTTAATTATCAGAAGGCAAGACAACATCCGGAACTCTTCCACAGCCATTATGGCAGTAAAACAACATAAGACTTGGCCAGAAACAAAATAAACTTCTATTTTCCCAGAGGATCACATATCTATTGCTACTTTTATACTGAATTTTATAAAAGGGCAAAAGGGATGTACTCTTAGCACAGATGGAGATGAACATGTATAACATGATCATTATTACAGCAACATGGATGGAAGGTGATCCAAACGCTGGAGGTATTTTACATATCAGAATGACTGCAAGCTGGGAAAAGGTGATGGAATAGCTTTATTAATGAAGGACAACATTAGTTCAGTGTAGAGAGATGGACTTAGTTTGAAAATGTTGTGTAGCTTGGGCAGAGGTAAGATATAGCAAAACAGGAGATTCACTTGTGGGATTAGCTCATTGGCTCTCTAACAATAGTTAGAGTTCTGGACAGAGAATACAGTAAAAATAAATGGGGCAAGAAAGAGATGAACTGCAATAATCACAAGTGACTTTAATGTACATGCAGTTTAGGAGAATATTATAGGTTTAAGATAGGCAGGGAAATATATTTAAGAGACTATTTTGGAACAATTGCTTATAAAAGTAATTTCAAGCACCATCCAGGAAGCAGGCTAATCTAGATCCGATCATGTGCAATGAGACAGAATTAATCAATAATTTCACTGCAAAAGAAGTCCCAAAGTGCCAGTGATCACAACACAATTGAATTTCATGCAAACTCTGAAAGGGAGAGGTGACAGTCCTCGTGGTTTAAAACCTAAAGGTAATTATGATGTTATGTAGGTAAAGTTGACTAAGGTGAATCAGGAAACTAGGTTAAAAAGTAGGACAATAAGGTTAGAGTAGCAGACTTGGGAGTTACTTAATAACTCGTTTCTCTTTGTGAGAAAGAAGAAAGGCTCTTGGCAAGGATGCATCATCCAAGGCAAAATAGGAAGTTGAGAGTAGCACTGAAAGAGACACTGTACATATCTGCATGTTAGTAGTAGTCAGAGGATTGGTCAGATTTTTAAGAACAAAAGAAGGACTGAAAAAAGATAAAACAGAATAGGAGAAAAAGCTAGCTGGTAATAAAAACACATGGCAAATGTCTACAAGTATTGAATACAAGGAGCAGCAACTAAACCTAAGTGTTGGACATCTTGAATGTGTTTGGGGAATTGACCATGAAAAATAAGGCAACGGTGAAGGCTTTGAACAGGTAACGTGCATCCGAATTCACTGTACAAGACTTAGAACAGCTCCCAGAGATAACTGAAAATCTAGAGGCGGTAGACAAGTAGTTAATTTAAACCTTCAACAATCATAACTATCTTTTGTGCCAGGTAATGACTCCAATCAGCTGAGTGTTTTCTCCCCAAATCCCACCAACTCCAGTTTTCCTAGGACTCCTTGACATCATATGATCTGGAATTTAGCTCTTTTGTGCATGTTTGAACTAAAGTTGTAAGGAGGTCAGGAGCTGAATGGCTTCTAAGAAGGAGTCTAAAACTTGAGTACATGGATTTAAGACAGAGGAGGATAACATAATTCTCTCAAAAAGATCTTATAGCACGTGAAATTCTTTTCCCTATAAAATGGCAGTGGAGCCTGGGGCATTGGATTTATTTCAGGCTAAGTTAGATTTTTGAAAAACAAGAGAATCAAAGGTTATAAGGGTGTAGACAGGAACATGCAACTGAAACAACAACCAGATCAGCCAGTGTTCCTGCATGATGGAGTAAATGTGAAGGGTCAAACAACTAGCTCCAGCTCCTTACGCACATGTTGCGATTATGCATAAATATAAAATGATTTACTGAGCCAAGAAAACAAATGTCTTTGACATATTTGCTTATGTAAGGATTAAGAATCAAAATGGAGATCTTTTAGCAGGACAAACAAAATTAGCACAAATGTTCAGCATGTTATTTTTCGCCAGAGACAACCTTTCTTATCATAATAGCAGATTTTCTTAATATACAGTTTTAATGATTTTTAATGTGGGAGCTAAATATTCTTTTCCCAAAGCAACAGTATTGCCCAAGTTCAACTTTGTCACCCACTGCTATTAGCCCATCAATTTTTGTTACCCAAGTTTCAACAATGACAATCAGGCCATTTAGTACTTTAAACAATTTTTTTTTCAAAGGCTCTCCTATAGACAATAAAAAGTATTTGCCAAAATAGGATCGATGCTGGGTCCACTTCTTTTCATCATTTACAAAAAGGATAGGAGGTATAGTTAGAACGTTTGCAGGTGACACCAAAATTGGAGGTGTAGTGGACAGCAAAGAAGGTTACCTCAGAGTACAATGGGATCTTGATCAGATGGACCAATGGACTGAGGAGTGACAGATCGAGTTTAATTCAAACAAATGTGAGGTACTGCATTTTGGAAAGGCAAATCAGAGCAGGACTTAGACAATTAATGGTAAGGTCTTGGGGAGTGTTGCTGAACAAAAAGAGACCTTGAAGTGCAGGTTCATAGTTCCTTGAAGGTGGAGTAGTAGGTGGATAGGACAGTGAACACACTTGGTATGCTTTCCTTTATTGGACAGAGCATTGAGGAGTTAGGAGATCATGTTGTGACTGTATTGGACATTAGTTAAGCCATTTTTGGAATATTGTGCGCAATTCTGGTCCCCCTCCTATCGGAAAGATGTTGTGAAACTTGAAAAGGTTCAGAAAAGATTTACAAGGATATTGCCAGGGTTAGAGGATTTGACCTGTAGTAAGAGGCTGAATAGGTTGGGGCTGTTTCTCTACAGCGTCAGAAGCTGAAGGGTGACTTATAGAGATTTATAAGGGCATTGGATAGGGTAAATAGACAAGGTATTTTCCCTGGGGTGGGGGAGAACTAGAGGATATAGGTTTAGGGTGAGAAGGGAAAGATTTAAAAGTGACTTAAGGGGCAACTTTTTCAGGCAGAGGGTGGTGCATGTACAGAATGAGCTGCCAGAAGAAATTGAGGAGGCTGGTATGATCACAACATTTGATCCCCTTGGATGATGAGAACAGAGGAACTTCTCGTCAAAAGAAAGGCAGGTTACGTAAGGTGGAGGTAGCAAGGATCTTGCACAGCTTTAGAGGAAACAGGCTTGCTAGAAAGGAGCTTAGAAATGGACTGAGGAGAGCCAGGAGGGGGCACGAAAAAGGCTTGGCAAGAAGGATTAGGAAGAACCCAAAAATGTTTTACTCATACGTGAGGAATAAGAGAATGATCAGGGAGAAGGTAGGGCCGATCAGGGAAAGCGGAAGGAACTTGTGCGTGGAGTCTGAGCAGATAGGGGAAGCCCTAAATGAGCTTTTTGCTTCGGTTTTCACCAAGGAAAGGGAACTTAGAGGAGTTGGGATACGGTCTTGACCAGATCACAATTGATGAAGATGATGTGCTAGAAATTTTGGAAAACATTAAGATTTATAAGTCCCCAGGGCCAAACCAGATTTATCCTAGGATGCTCCAGGAAGTGAGAAAGGAGGTTGCTAAGCCTCTGGTGAGGATATTTGCCTCTTCACTCTCCACGGGAGTCGCACCAGACGACTGGAAGGAGGCGAATGTTGTTCCTCTTTTCAAGAAGGGCAATAGGGAAATTCCTGGCAATTACCAGACCAGTCAGTCTCACATCTGTGGTCAGCAAAGTTGTGGGAAGAATTCTGAGGGATAAGATTTATGAATATTTGGCAAAACATAGTGTGATTAACGGCAGTCAGCATGGCTTTGTGAGGGGTAGGTCATGTCTCACAAATCTTATTGAGTTCTTTGAGGAGGTGTCAAGACAGGTCGACGACAGTCTAGCATGGATGTGGTGTATATGGATTTCAGCAAGGCCCATGCTGATCCCCATGGTAGGCTTATTCACAAAATCAGGAAGTATGGGATACAGGGAGATTTGGTGATCTGGATTCAGAATTGGCTGGCTGACAGAAGGCAGAGTGTGGTTGTAGACGGAAAGTATTCTGCCTGGAAGACAATGTTGAGTGGGGTCCTGCAGGGCTCTGTACTTGGGCCTCTGCTCTTTGTAGTTTCTATAAATGACTTGGATGGGGAGGTTGAGGGGTAGGTTAGTAAATTTGCAGATGACACAAAGGTTGGAGGTGTCGTCGATAGTATAGAGGGCTACTGCAGGCTGCAGCGCAACATAGGCAGGATGCAGAGCTGGGCTGAGAAATGTTAGATGGAGTTCAACCTGGATAAATGCGAAGTCATGCATTTTGGAAGGTCAAATCCGAATGCTGAATATAGGATTAAAGACATGATTCTTGGCAGTGTGGAGGAACAGAGGGATCTGGTGTGCAAGAACATAGTTCCCTCAAAGTTGCCACCTAAGTGGATAGGGTTGCTAAGAAAGCATATGGTGTTTTGGTTTTCATCAACAGGGGGATCGGGTTTAAGAGCTGTGAGGTTTTGCTGCAGCTCTACAAGTCCCTGGTGAGACCACACTTGGAATACTGTGTCCAGTTCTGGTTGCCCTACTATAGGAAAGATACAGAGGCTTTGGAGAGGGTGCAAAGAAGGTTTACCAGGATGCTGCCCGGACTGGAGGGCTTGCCTTATGAAGAGAGGTTGAATAAGCTTGGACTTTTCTCTCTTGGAAAAAAGGAGGAACAGAGGAGACCTGACCAAGGTATACAAAATAATGAGAGGAATAGGTAGAGTCAATAGCCAGAGATATTTCCCCAGGGCAGGATTGACTGGTATGAGAAGTCATAGTTTGAAGATATTAGGAGGAAGGTATAAAGAAGACATCAGAGGTAGGTTCTTTACGCAGAGTGTTGTGAATGCATGGAATGCATTGCCAGCGGTGGCGATAGAAGCGAAGTCACTGGGGACATTTCAGCGACTGCTGGACATGCACATGGACAGCAGTGAGTGAGGGGTGCGTAGGTTGTTACTATATTTTACATCAGGATTAAGTCTCGGCATAACATCGTTGGCCAAAGGGCCTGTTCTAGGCTGTACTTTTCTATGTTCTATGAAAGGCATCTGAATAGAGGGATATGGGCCAAGTGTTGGCGAATAGGACTAGATTAGGTTAGGATGTCTGGCTGACATGGAAGAATTGGACCAAATGGTCTGTTTCTGTGCTGTACATCTGTATAACTCTATATCTTCCTCCCTCAGTCTCTGCAGAGTACAGATTCCATCTTAACTCATTCTTTCCCGAGTTCACTGTCCTCTTACCCTCCATGTAAATTTCCCAAATGCATTTACCTAGCCCTGTGTGTTCATGCAAATCGCATTTGATCAATCACATCTAACCTTCTCTCTTCCTTGAGTCAGTCTCCACCCAAATTCCTTTCCACACCCAATTTGAACTTCTCTGGGCTCCATCCTTGCATTTTAAAAGTCTGAATGTTGGATGCTGTTCCCTATTGATTTGCTTTATTGCACTCATCTGCATTTCGGTGCTCTGCACTCTAGTGAAACCATTACCCTCATTCACCATGGCCACAGCCCCTCTATGACTCTCAACCTCATTCCCTTCATCCAATGTACACAGATTTTAAGGGTATAGTGGACTACTGGTTTTGGCATCTAATGACAGACTGGGTTAGACCATATAAGCACTCAGACACGCTTTCCAGAATTATCCAGTAATTCAAAAGCTTCTTTTCTTGATTGCAAACAGTATTCATTACCAATCACACTGTTGGAGATGAGATTAGAGGAGATAGAAGTGGGAGGAGCTCATTATTTATTTTTTGGTAAGATGGAGGACAATATGATCAGCTGCCTCTGCCAATTTCTCTTTCTGCGAGAGAACTAGGCTGTAGTGATTGGAACGAGGTCAGCCTGGTGGATCTTAAGAGTACAAGTTCTCTGATTGGACCAAGTTTACAGCCTCAATCATGCAGTCCTGGTTGACAGATATAGAGTGTGTTAGGGGTTTTGCCCACTTAAAGAGCCAGCTCTGAACTAGTTGGGTCAGAATTACATACTGTGCACATGTAAATAAAGGATGACATGGTGACAGGATGCTGGCCTTTGTGGAACTATTGCACAGGCGAAACAGTTAGTAACCAAAGCAAAAATTTATATTTTTGTGAATTTATAACTCGTCATTCCACCATGTGCCCCTCAAAGGATTTCCAAAACTTTATTGAATAAGATAGACTGTTTACCAAAAAGTTAACAACTGGTACCTTGGCATCAATCCACAATTTTTGACAATTCCTTATTTAAAAACTGAAAAAACTATAGATGTTGTAAATCAGAAACAAAAACAAAAAGTTGCTGGAAAAGCTCAGTAGGCCTGGCAGCATCTTTGAAATCGACATTAACATTTTCGGTCCAGTGATTCTTCCACAGAAGTGATGGTATCTGGGAAAATGTCAGTTTATATGCAGAGGATAGGGTGGGGGAGGAGGTAAGGAGTAAACAATAGATAGAGATAGAGCCCAAAGAGAGAGAAGAACACTTGGGAATATTGCGTGCAATTCTGGTCTCTTTCCCATCAGAAGGAGGTTGTGAAACTTGAAAGCACTCAGAAAAGATTTACAAGCATGTTGCCAGGGTTGGAAAATTTGAGCTATAGGGAGAGGCTGAATAGGCTGGGGCTGTTTTCCCTTCAGCAGAGGCTGAGGGGTGACCTTATAGAGATTTATAAAATCATGAAGGGCATGGGTAGGATAAACATACAAGGTATTTTCCCTGGGATGGGGGAGTCCAGAACTAGAGGGCATAGGTTCAGGGTGAGAGGGGAAAGATGTAAAAGGGACTTAAGGGGCAATGTTTTCACACAGAGGGTGGTGCGTGTATGGAATGAGCTGCCAGAGGAAGTGGTGGAGGCTGGTACAATTACAGCATTTAAAAGGCATCTGGGAGGGTTAGATGAATAGGAAGGGTTTAGAGGGATATGGGCCAAGAGTTGGTAAATGGGACTAGATTAGTTAGGATATCTGGTCAGCATGGACCAGTTGGACCAAAGGGTCATTTCTGCGCTGTATACCTCTGACTCTATAACAGTAGGACAGACAAAGGAGTTGATAACAATCTGGGTGGGAGGGTGAATATCTGTTAAAGGAGACAGGTAGTGTGCAATGGCAGATGTGATAACTACACCTGGTGTGTAGGATAGGGGGCTAGAACATGGGAGAGTTCAAGCCCTAAAATTATTGAACACGATAGCACATCCAAAAGATGCAGGGTCCAAGAGTGGAAAGTGAGATGTTGTTCTTCGAGCTTACACTGCTTCACTGGAGCACTGCAGCAGGCAGAGACAGAGGTTGGCCAGGGAACAGGGTGGTGTGTTCAAGTGGTAGACAACAGATTGCTCAGAGTCTTTATTGCGGTCAGAATGGAATAATCCATGAAACGGTCACCCAGTCTACTCTTCACTTCTCCAGTGTAGGGAAGGCCTCGTTGTGAGCAGTGAATGCAGTAGACTAGATTGTGTACTGTGCAGTTAAAGTGCTGCTTCACCTGGAAGGTGTGCTTTGGCCCTTGGAGAGTATGTGCATGGTTAAATGGGCAGATGTTATACCTTCAGTGGTTGCCAGGGGAAGGTGCTGTCTTCTTACTTACCATCCTACCAGCATCCACATGCAGAAGATCATCAGCCACCATTTCCACCATGTCCAGTGAGGTGCCACCACTAGACACTTATTCCCTTCCCCTCCTCGGTCCACTGTCCACATGGACCGGTGCCTCCAGGACTCCTTGGTCCACTCTTCTTTCACTTCCAATACATCCCCACAGCACCTTGCCTTAAAAATCGCCAAAGGTGTAACATCTACCCATTTATCTCCTCAGTATCCAAGGGCCCAAACATAACTTACAGGTGAAGCAGCACTTTACCTGCACTTCTCACAATCTAGTTTCCTGCAGTCACTGCTCATAATGTGGTTTCCTTTACACTGGGGAAAACAAAGCGTAGACTGGGTGACTGCTTCGTAGAATATCTGCATTTTGCCTGCAAGGACCCTGAGCTTCACGTTGCCTACCACTTTAACACATACCCCATTCCGTGGCTAACATCTCAGTCTGTGGCCTGCTGCAGTGCTCCAACAAAGCTCTGCGCAAGCTGGAATAACACCACCTCATTTTCCACTTAGAGTCTGGAGGCAGCAGTGTCCCTGTTTTGAATTCAATAATTTGAACTCCCCCATGGCCTAACCCCCCTACCCCTGTTATCACAGTCTGCCATTAGCCATTTCCCTACCCTATATTACTCTACATTTGCCCCTGACTAATGCACCTAACCTACACATCCCTGAACACCATGGACAATTCACCGAACCTGCATGTCTTTGGATTATGGGAGGAAACCCACACAGACACGGGGAGGACGTGCAAACTCCACAGTCACCAGAGGCTGGAATCGATCAATGGTCCCTGGTACTGTAAGTCACCATGTTGCTTATCAGTGTTAGGGCTCTATCCCAACCGGTCATTTGCTCCTTACCTTCTCCTCCACCCTATCTTCTGCATTTAAACTGATATTTTCCTAGTTACTATCAGTTTTGAGGAAGGGTCATGGGAATGGTCAACATCAATTTTAATTTCTCTTCACAGATGCTGCCAAATCTGCTGAGTTTTTCCATCAACTTCTGTTTTTATTTCTTATTTTTAAGATTCCCTTTATGCTGACAATGTCAATACTAAAAAAAATACCAAAGGCTTGCTGCATCATTTGCAATTTACATAGATTTATTAGATGCTTTTAAACATATTTCTCTTCCAAACATTTGCCTTCAAAAAAAAAAACTTTTTTTATTTAACTCCAATGCATTTACGAGAGGTTCTCACTGAAATTAAGAGCTACTAGTCTGGCTTTAGCCTTATATATCCCATCAGAGAATAGAATTTTAGTGCACATTACTGTGTGCATGAAGGCTGGGTGTCCCTGTTTTGGTGTCACATATACCAAATTCTTTCCAGCTGTCCAACTCAAAGCTGGGAAACCTTTATCAACTTATGTTTATAGCCACTCAAACTGTTTGATCATAAGGGCTCAGTTCCTCCAGTATTCCCGGCCAGTTCCAAAGTCTTTACTCTGGTCAAATTATGACCTCAACTTCTGTTCACTCTCTTTTTGGACGACAAATACAAACTTTCCTCCTTTTACGTTAGGGATTCTTTTTGCAATGAATGCCTGGCTGAAGGGCTGGTGTATGGGAGAAGGATCCACATTTTTGGATCATTGGAATCTCTTTTGGGGTAGAAGTGACCTGAACAAGGACGGATTGCACCTAAATTGGAAGGGGACTAATATACTGGCAGGGAAATTTGTTAGAACTGCTTGGGAGGATTTAAACTAGTAAGGTGGGGGTTGGGACCCAGGGAGATAGTGAGGAAACAAATCAATCTGTTCTCAACTGTACCAGTCTCAGAAGTGAGTTAAATAGTCAGAGCAGGCAGGACAAAGCAGAAAACAAGGTAGGACTGATAAACTAAACTGCATTTATTTCAAAGCAAGGGGCCTAACAGGGAAGGCAGATGAACTCAGGGCACAGTTAGGAACATGGGCCCGGGATATCATAGCAAATACAGAAACATGGCTCAGGGATGGGCAGGACTGGCAGCTTAATGCTCCAGGATACAAATGCTACAGGAAGGATAGAAAGGGAGGCAAGAGAGGAGGGGGAGTGGCATTTTTGATGAGATAGTATTACAGCTGCTCTGAGGGAGGATATTCCTGGAAATACATCCGGGGAAGTTATTTGGGTGGAACTGAGAAATAAGAATGGGATGATCACCTTATTGGGATTGTATTGTAGACCCCCTAATAGTCAGAGGGAAATTGAGGAACAAATTTGTAAGGAGATCTCAGTTATTTGTAAGAATAATAGGATGGTTATGGTAGGGGATTTTAACTTTCCAAACAGACAGGGACTGCCATAGTATTAATGGTTTAGATGGAGAGGAATTTGTTAAGTGTGTACAAGAAAGTTTTCTGATTCAATATGTGGAAGTATGAGAATCCAAAGGGTTTTTACAAATACATTAAGGACAAAAAGGTAACTAGGGAAAGAATAAGGCCCCTCAAAGATCAGTAAGTCAGCCTTTGTGTGGAGCTGTAGGAGATGGGGAGGTAATAAATGAGTATTTTGCATCAGTGTCTACTGTCAAAAAAGACATGGAAGATATTAGAATGTAAGGAAATAGATGGTGACTTCATTAAAATGTCGATATTACAGAGGAGGAAGTGCTGGATGTCTTGAAACACAGAAGTGGATCAATCCCCAGGATCTAATCAGGTGTACCCTAGAACTCTGTGGGAAGCTAGGGAAGTGATTGCTGGGCCTCTTGCTGAGAAATTTGTATCATTGATTGTCACAGGTGAGGTGCTGGAAGACTGGAAGTTGTCAATTGTGGTGCCACTGTTTAAGAAACGTGGTAAGGATAAGCAAGGGAATGACAGACCAGTGAGCCTGACATGGGTGGTGGGCAAGTTGTTGGAGGCAATCCTGAGAGACAGGGTGTACAGTAACGCCTCGACATACAAACGATCCCATGCACATACAAATCGGTTTAAGAACAGGATTGTACGTAAACATTTGCTTCAACGTACGTACGAAATTCCAGGTACGAATGCAAAAAGCCAGCGTGCAACCACATGGTTTCATTGTTCTGCTTTGCTACGCGCATGTTGAACGCGAAAGCTCTCGGGCCCCACGTGATCTCATTCAGTTTGTCTTTGGCGCATGTGCTGTGAACAGCCGCCCAAGCATTCTTACACTATCCAACAATGGGAAACATTGATTCAGTTTGCAAACTTTTTGGTTCGCGAACCAGGTCCCAGAACGGATTAAGTTCGTAAGTCAAGGCACTACTGTACATGCATTTTGAAAGGCAAGGACTGATTAGGGATAGTCAACTTGGCTGTGTGTGGGAAATCACGTCTCTCAAACTTGAAGTTTTTTGAAGTAGCAGCAAAGAGAATTGATGAGGACAGAGTGGTAAATGTGATCTATGTAGACTGCAGTAAGGTGTTCAACAAGGTTCCCCATGGGAGACTGGTGAGCAGGGTTAGATCTCACCAAATACAGGGAGAACTAGCCATTTGGATACACAACTGACTCAAAGGTAGAAGACAGAGGGTGGTGGTGGAGGATTATTCTTCAGATTGGAGCCTGTGACCAGAAAAGTGCCATAAGGATCGGTGCTGGGTCCACTACTTTTCGTCATTTATATAAACCATTTGGATGTGAGTGTAAGAGGTCTAGTAAGTTTGCCGATGACATCAAAATTGGAGGTGTAGCAGACAACGCAGAAGGTTAACTCAGATTACAACTGGATCTTGATTAGATGGGCCAATGGGCTAAGTGGCAGATGGAGTTTACTTTAGATAAATGAGAGGTGCTGCATTTTGGGAAATTAAGTCTTAGCAGGACTTATGCACTTAATGGTAAGGTCCTAGGGAGTGTTGCTGAACAAAGAGAGCTTGGAGTGCAGGTTCATAGCTCCTTGAAAGTGGAGTTGCAGGTAGATAAGATAGTGAAGGAGGCATTTGGTATGCTTTCCTTTATTGGTCAGAGTATCGAGTACAGGAGTTGGGAGGTCGAGTCCAGAACTAGAGGGCATAGGTTTAGGGTAAGAGGGTAAAGATATAAAAGAGACCTAATGGGTAACCTTTTCATACAGAGTGGTACGTGTATGGCATGAGCTGCCAGAGGATGTGGTGGAGGCTGGTACAATTGCAACATTTAAAAGGCATGTGCATGTATATATGGATAGGAAGGGTTTGGAGGGATATGGACCAAGTGCTGGCAGGTGGGACTAGATTAGATTCCCTACAGTGTGGAAACAGGCCCTTCAGCCCAACAAGTCCATACCGACCGTCCAAGGAGTAACCCATCCAGATCCATTTCCCTCTGACTAACGCACCTAACACTATGGGCAATTTAGCATGGCCAATTCACCTGACCTGCACATCTTTGGACTGTGGGAGGAAACCAGAGCACCCGAAGGGAACCCACGCAGTCACGGGGAGAATGTGCAAACCCCACACAGACAGACAGTAACTAGAGGCCGGAATCGAACCAGAGTCTCTGAAGCTGTGAGGCTTGCTGCCTTGGGTTGGGATATCTGGTCGCCATGGACGGGTTGTACCGAAGGGTCTGTTTGCGTGCTGTACATCTCTAAACTCTAAGTTCATATTCCTATCCTAGAACCATGTTTACTTTGAAGTCTTCTTTCAGAATGTACAGAACACTTGAGTGTGAGGTGAGAGCAAGGACCGGAGAGGGGCTGCCAGGAAGGTAAATTCTTCTTTTTAAAATAAAAAAAAACTTACCTCGTGGGATCAGCAGTCCCCATTTTTGCAGCAGCAGTGGCAAGGGTGAGAGCAAGAACCAGGGAACTGCCGAAAAGGTAAATTCCTTCTTTAATAACTGATCTCGTGAATAGGAGGAGGGCAGGCTGAGTAGGAGCAGACACGGGACTGCTGAGTAAGTGAGGTAAAACATTTGGATGGTTGCTTTACCTAAGCACTACTAAGATAGTGTCTTCCACTAATCCTCCTCCTGTAACCAAAAAAGGTTCTGTGCGCCGTTTTGGTAAGGTTAGTTTTTTCCACTAGTCCCTTTGGGAATTCAGCTCCTCGGAAACCGTATTAGGGAACTGGAGTCGGAGCTGGATGAACTTCTGATCATTCAGGAGGTGAGGGGGGGGGAATAAATAGAGTTACAGGGAGGTTGTCCCAGCTCAGGTACGGGACAAAGGTAGTTGGGTTACAGTCAGGGGACGGAAAGGGAACAGGCAGGCAGTACAAGGAATCCCTGTGGTCGTTCCCCATAATAATAAGCATACCATTTTGGATAATGTTATGGAGGACAACTTACCAGGGGAAAACCATAGTGGCCAGGTCTCTGGCTCTGTGGCTCAGAAGGGAAGGTGCGAGAATAGAAAAGTGCCAGTGGTAGGAGTCTCAATAGTTAGAGGAACAGACAGGAGATTCTGTAGTCACGATCAGGACTCCTGGAAGGCATGTTGCATCCCAGATGCCAGGGTCACAGATGCCTCTGATCGAGTGTACAGGATTCTGAAGAGGGAGGGTGATCAGCCAGAAGTCGTGGTGCACATTGATACCAATGACATAACCAGGAAAAGGGATGAGGATCTAAAAAAGTGATTTCAGGGAGTTAGGAAATTACAAAGTAGAATGAGCAGAGTAGTAATCTCAGGATTACTAGCAGTGCCACATGCTAGTGAGGTGAGGAACAGGATGTGAGTGCAGTTAAACACTCTCAGGGCTGGTGCAGGAAGGAGAGCTTCAGATATGTAGATCATTCTGGGGAAGGTGGGCCCTGTACATGAAGGACAGGTTGCAGTTAAACTGCAGGGATACCAATCCCTGGGCAGTTGATTTGCTACAGCACTTCAGGAGGGTTTAAACTAGTTTGGTAGGGGGGTGGGAAGCAGAGCTACAGATCAGAGGAGAGGGTAGTCATTGAACAGGCAGAAATAGAATGCAGTGTCTGTCAGGAATGATACACAGTTAATAAAGCAAAGGGATGGGTTAAAAAGTGTGTCTATTTCAATGCAAGATGCGTCAGGAATAAGAGTGATGAACGTAGAGCATGGATCAGTACTTGGAACTACAATGTTGTGGCCATAACAGAGACATGGATTTCACAGGGACAGGATGGTTGCTGTTTAGGGTTTAGATCTTTTTAAAAAAAACGGTGGGGGGGGAGGAGAAGAAGAGTAAAAGAGGAGGGCAAGTAGCACTATTAATTAGAGAGTGCATCACAGCTGCAGGAAAATAGGTTGTTGAGGAGGGTTTGTCTACTGAGTCAGTATGAGTGGAAGTCAGTAACAGGAAAGGAGTTGTCCCTTTATTGGTTGTTTTCTATAGACCACTCAATAGCAGCAGAGAGATGGAAGATCAGATTGAACAGCAGATCTTGGAAAGGTGCAGATGTCACAGAGTTGTTGTTATCGGTGAGTTCAACTTCCCCAATGTTGACTGGAACCTCCTTAGTGCCGATGGTCTGGATGGAGCTGATTTTGTCAGGTGTGTCCAGGAAGGATTCCTGACTCAATATGTAAATAGATTGACCTGGGGGAGGTCATAGTGGATTTGAGGCCAGGCCAGGTGTCAGGTCTCTCGGTGGGAGATCATCGACAACTCTGACCACAACTGCCTCACGTTTACCATAGCCACGGAGGGGGATAGGAACAGGCATAATGGAAGGGTATTTAATTGGGGGACGGGAAATTATACAGACCGGAGTTGTTGAGTGTAAATTGGGAACATGGGAAATGCACAAATGTGGGGCTGTTTAAGGAGCACTTGTTGCAAGTGTTGGATAACTTTGTCCCACTGAGACAGGCAAGGAATGGGAAGGCGAAGGAGCCTTGGATGACCAGAGAAGAGGAGCTTCGTCAAAAACGAAGATTGAAGCAGCAAGGATCTGGCACAGCTTTAGAGGATTACAGGGTAGTTAGGAAAGAACTCAAAACAGACTGAGGAGAGTAGGATGGGGCACGATAACGCCTTGGCGGGAAGGATTAGGGAAAACTCAAAGGCATTCTACACATACATGAGAATAATCAGAAAAAGGGTAGGGCCAATCAGGGATAGTGAAGGGAACTTGTGCCTGGAGTCTGAAGAGATAGGGGAGGCCCTAATGAGTTTTTTGCTTAAGTACTCACCTGAGAGAGGGGCCTTGTTGATCGTGAAAAAACGATGGACCAGAGTAATAGGCTTGAACAGATTGATATTAAGAAAGTGGATGTGCTGGAAATTCTGGGAAGCATCAAGGTAGGTAGGTTCCCAGGGCCGAATCAGATATACGCAAGGTTACTACAAGCAGCAAGAAATGACATTGCTGCACCTCTGACAATTATTTTCCCATCCTCACTCTCCACGGGAGTAGTAGTGGCTAATTGGAAGGAGGCGAATGCTGGTCCTGTTCTAGAAAGGGAATAGGGAAATCCCTGGGAATTACAGACCAATCAGTCTTATGTCTATGGTAAGCAAGGTACTGGAAAGGATGCTGGGAGATAGGATTTATGACTATTTGGAAGAACAGTTCCATTGTCATGCCTCACAAACTTTATTTTGAGTTCTTTGAAGACGTAACAAGACATGTTGATGAACGTTAAGCAGTGGATATGGTGTATATGGATTTCAGTAAGGCATTTGATGCAGTTCCTGGTGGCTCACTCAAAGTTAGGAAGTATGATTTGCAGGGAAATTTGGCTATCTGGATACAGAATTGGCTGACCAAAAGATGACAGCAAACGGTAGTGGATGGAAAGTATACTGCCTGGAGGTCTGTGACCAGCGGGGCCCCACAGGGATCTGTTCTTGAGCCTCTGCTCTTTGTAGTTTTTATGAATGACTTGGATGAAGAAGTGGAAGGATGGGTTAATAAATTCACCAATGACACAAAGGTCTGTGGTGTTGTAGATAGTGTCAAGGGCTGTTGCAGACTACAAGACATTGACAGGATGCAGAGCTGGGCTGAGAAGTGGCAGATGGAGTTCAACCTGGATAATTGCAAATTGATTCATTTTGGAAGGTCTAATTTGAATGGAGAATACAGGGTTAAAGACAGGATTCTTGGCAGTGTGGAGAAACAGCAGGATCTTGGAGTCCACGTACATAGATCCCTCAAAGTTACCACCCAAATTGATAGTGTTTTTCAGAAGGCGTATGGGGTTTTGATTTTCATTAACAGGAGGATTGAATTTAATAATCGCAAAGTTTTGCTGCAGCTCTATAAAACCCTGATTAAATCACACTTGGAATAGTGTGTCCAGTTCTGGTCACTTCATCATAAGGAGGATGTGGAAGCTGTAGAGACAATGCAAAGGAGATTTACCAGGATCTGCCTGGATCAGAGAGCTTGTCTTATGAAGAGAGGTTAAGAGCTTTTCATACTGGACAGAAGAAGAGAGATGACTTTTAAGGGGTGTACAAGGTAATGACAGGCATAGATAGATAGCCAGAGACTTTTCCCTAGGGCAGAAATTGTGGTCATAATTTTAAAGGTAATTGGAAGGTATGGGGGAGACATCAGAGGTAGGTTTTCTACACCAAAAGTTGAGGATGCGTGGAATGCACTGCCAGCGGTGGTAGTAGAGTCAGAGACATTAGGGATATTTAAGCGACTACTGGACAAGCACATGGACGGCAGTAAATTGAGGGGTATGTAAGTTAGGTTGATCTTAGTTTAAGATAGTGCTCGACACAACATTGTGGACTGAAGGACCTGTACTGTGCTGTACTGTTGTATGTTCTACTTCTGGTCTTCTGCTTCTTTCACTCATTTTGTCAATTTATGGATCTTGCCTCCTGACCCTTATTTTACATTTAACCAGAAGGGTTCTTGAGTCAGTGGTAGTGTCACTGCTTCAGTGCAGGAGGTCCAGGTTCAAGTCTGACCTGCTCTCGAGGTATATCATGCCAAGACAGAGCCAAGACAGTCTACACATTTAACATTTAGCCAGTGTTTGTATTTGCTGGTGACTTTCCCTGTTCTCCAATAATAGTGGTATTCCTCAAATTAACTGAGTTTTTCCAGGTCAGTTTTCATCTTAGATTTCCAACATCCAGGTTATTTCACGTTTATTTCAACCAGAGAGCTTAAAATAAAAATATTACTTTCCATAATCCACTGCTCCAACTTTATTAAAGTTTCTCACTAAAAAGGAGACACACTAAAGGTGGGATGGTTCAAATATGTATCACATTTCTCACAGACTTCTAAGTTTATCATACTCACTATCCTTATGCCTGTATCCTTTACGATAATTTTTACCTTCAGGATAGGAAAATGGATGTATTTAAGATAACTACCTTCTTTTCCTTTAGGCTCCCAATTCCAATAACAACTACTGAATACGTTGATGAGAAAAGTTAGGTCTTGTTAAAAGGAGCAATTTTCAGACTTATAAACCATAAAGCCTTGTGGCATTTCCACAATCCATGAAACATTTTCAGACAGTAAGTAAGAGTATTCCACTTGTCAGTGTCAGTAACCATAAGATGAGGATTTACACCTACTATATTATAGGGAATAGCCACTAAATTATGTCATCCCCAGACTTGAACTCAAATTCCTTCACCTTACTTATGTCCTTCTTTTAAGAATCTAGACAACATTTTAACCAATCTTATTTTACACATTAGACAAACCTCCACTGTCCAAACATTATATTTGGTTGAATTTGCAACTCAAACATTCATTACTAGCTGAAGGTTCTCGTAACTAGTACGATCTCCTCTGCTGAATCAGTATCCAACACCTTCTCCTCCAAGTTGTGCATAATTCACAAAACTTTGCTATTCAGTTTAAAACATTATATAATGCGATTTTGAAATGCATCTAACATAGCTTAACCACATTTCTGGATTCTTCCATTTGTTATAGTTCCTCAATTCCTGTCATCTGTTCTAAGTACCAGAGATATCTCAACCCTCACACCTAGTTCTCATTTGCCTTTTGTACTGATGTTTTGATCTGCATCTTTGCAGTCTTACATTACTGCTACCATCAAATGCACCATTCTGTGTGTTACTACTGAATGTCCTACTTGAGCCATGAAAATTGCTGGGAGTGAATATTTTACAAGTAACTTTTTAAGGCTGAGATTTGTTCTGAAAGAATATACCTCACTAAAAATCTAACTCCAGTTAATAATAATTCAACACTTCATCAATGTCCAAGGATTTAAGACAAGTACTCAGTTATTTCAATCAACCTGTTCAGAGATGTTACAAGAGCCCTGAAGATGGATCTCCCCAGGCCAGGCCTCCTATTGTACCACTACTATTGTACCACAAAAGCCTTTCCACACCGCTTTCATTTTTTTAAAAAGCAAACTAAATCAGAGTTGCTATTACAGACCTCTGAAGCAGGTGGGACTCGAAGCTGGGCCTCCTGGCCCAGGAACACGGTCACCACCACTGCATCACAAGGTCCCTATGAACAAGGCAGTGTTGGAGTATCTGCCTGGCTGTCAACGGGATCTTTTTCATGAGGGGTGAACATAATAACCACTATGCTTCAGAAACATTGCAAGAGACCTTACAAATGTTTTTATAAGATCAACCTGTGACAGGTGGGACTTGCACCTGCGCCCTTCTGGTACAAAAGTAGGGACATTACCACTGCAGAAGTACCCAGGGCCCTTCTAGATTTTATATCTGAAAGTGCTATCCTACACTACTGAACAGCTGTTCCCCAAATTATCTGTGGCAATTTTCACCTAATAAATCACTGATGTTTCCAATTGTTCAATTTACATGCAGAATTTGTTAAAAGGGTAATACAATAAATAACAAAGGTTCAGGTTCTTTAAATATCAGGCTTTTTCCCTTTCCTATTCTATATTCAGAAGTGCTCTTACACACCACTGAACAATTTTTTCCCTCATCATCAAAAGACCCCTTCTAGATAAGATGGTGCCACTTTTTAAAGAAAGGTGGTAAGGAAAAGCCAGGGAACTGTAGACCGGTGATCCGGACATAAGTGGTGGGCAAATTGTTGGAGGGAATCCTGAAGGTCAAGATTTACAAGTACTTGGAAAGGCAAGGACTGATTAGGGATAGTCAACATGGCTTTGTGTGGGAAAGCATGTCTCACTGACTCGATTGAGTTTTTTTGAAGTAGTAACGAAGATGGCAGAGCATTGGATGTGATCCATATGGACTTCAGTAAGGCGTTCGACAAGGTTCCTCATGGTAGACTAGTTAGCAAGGTTACATCAGAGAGAACTAGCTATATGGATACAGAATGACTTGGATGAGGGGATTGAAGGATGGGTCAGCAAGTTTGCAGACGACACAAAGGTTGGAGGTGTCGTTGACAGTATAGAGGGCTGTTGTAGGCTGCAGCGGGACATTGACAGGATGCAGAGATGGGCTGAGAGCTGGCAGATGGAGTTCAACCTGGATAAATGCGAGGTGATACATTTTGGAAGGTCGAATTTGAAAGCTGAGTACAGGATTAAGGATAGAATTCTTGGCAGTGTGGAGGAACAGAAGGATCTTGGTGTGCAGGTACATAGATCCCTTAAAATGGCCACCCAAATG
>NC_057749.1:3371948-3394683 GCF_004010195.1 Chiloscyllium plagiosum
GGGTTCTTTACACAGAGAGTTGTGAGAGCATGGAATGCGTTGCCAGCAGCAGTTGTGGAAGCAAGGTCACTGGGGACATTTAAGAGACTGCTGGACATGCATATGGTCACAGAAATTTGAGGGTGCATACATGAGGATCAATGGTCAGCACAACATCGTGGGCTGAAGGGCCTGTTCTGTGCTGTACTGTTCTATGTTCTAGAACTGGTTCAAAAGGTAGAAGACGGAAGGTGGTGGTAAAAAGTTGCTTTTCAGACTGGAGACCTGTGACCAGTGCTGCGTCACAAGGATTGATGCTGGGTTCACTTTTTTGTTATGTAAATGGTTTTGATGTAAACAGAGGAAGTATAGTTAGTGAGTTTGCAGACAGCACCAAAATTGGAGGTGTAGTGGACAGAAAAGAAGGTTACCCCAGAGTACAACGGAATCTTGATTAGATGGGTCAATGGGCCGAGGAGTGACAGATGCAGTGTAATTTTGATAACTGCAAGGTGCTGCATTTTGGGAAGGCAAATCAGGGCAGCACTTATACATCTAATGGTAAGGTCCAGGGGAGTGCTGCTGAACAGAGACCTTGGAGTACAGGTTCATAGTTCCTTGAAAGTGGAGTCATAAGTAGATAGGATAGTGGTGTTTGTGTGCTTTCCTTTGCTGGTCAGAGAATTGAGTATAGGAGTTGGGAGGTCATGTTGCATCTGTACAGGTCATTGGTTGGAATATTGTGTGCAATTCTGGTCACCATCCTATCAGGAGGATGTTATGAAACTTGAATGGGTTCAGAAAAGATTTACAAGGAAGTTGCCAGGGTTGGATGGCTTGAGGTATAGGGAGAAGCTGAATAGGCTGGGGCAGATTTCCCTAGTGTGTCAGAGGCTGAGGGGTGACCTTATAGAGGATTATAAAATTAAGAGGTGCATAGATAGGGTAAATAGACAGTCTTTTCCCTCATCCAGAACTCGAGGGCATAGGTTTCAGGCAAGAAGGCAAAAATTTAAAAGGGATCTAAGGGGCAACTTTTTCACGCAGACTGTGGTGCGTGTATGGAATGAGCTGCCAGCGGAAGTGGAGATTGGTACACAATTACAACATTTAAAAGACATCTGTATGGATTTATGAATAGGGAGGATTGAGGGGATATGGGCCAAGTGCTGGCAAATGGGACTAGATTATTTTAAGATATTGGGTTGGCACGGATGAGTTGGACTGAAGGGTCTGTTTCCATGCTATACATCTCTATGACTCTAATCATCACTTAACTACTTGCTACATTAAACATGGCTGACCACACCATCCTCCAAAACCTCTCCACAGCTGATGGAACTGTTCTCTTATGATTTTTGTTCTTATTTTCTCATAGCCAGAATATATTTGCAACAGCTTTTCTTTTCAAGCCTTGGTCCGCACTCATTTCTCATCTACACATTGCTCCATTGTGACATTATCTGAAAGTAGTGTTAATACTGACATATCTTTGATTCTTCCATTGCTACTAAATGATGAGGCTCATCCAACATTTGTAGAAATTACCTCCAAATTAACAGATGATTGAAGCCATCCCAGTTCCAAAAGCAGTTCCCATGCAATATCCTGAGACAATGCTATTTTAGTATCGTACTTGAACGAGATATGAACTGACAATTTATGGGTCAGTACAAACATTGTTAAATCATCTGGTTTGACCTGTCTCAGATAATCTGCTCCTGAATTCTTAATTTATTCCTGAATTCTTCAAACTCTATTCCAATGCATTCCTAGCTGGACTCCCATATTCTACCCTCTGTAAACTTGAGGTCATCCAAATGTGCTACACATGGTTTAGAGAGAATGAAGGCACATTCATATCATCCCTGATGGTTGACTTCCATGGTTAAGTAATGTCTTGCTTCTGATTTCATGTTTTGAATCCTTCCCAGATAGGACTCCTCCAAAACTGTTCTCCCCAGTTTCACAACCCTTAGATCTGTACACCGCTAATTCCAGCCACTTCAGCTTCAGATTTTAATGAATCCATTGTTGGTGGTGTGCCTTCAGTTTCCAAGGATGAAAGCTCTGGAATTCTCCATTCACCTCTTTGCCACACTTCCTTGCTTGGTCATCTGGCCTGATAACTCCTAATAGGCTGACATCATGGCTTGCTTTACAATGCTCCTGTAAAGCACCTTAGGATTTTTTTTTGATGGGACGTAGTCATCACAGGCAAGGTCAACATTTGTTACTCATCCCTAAATGCCCCTGAACTGGTGAACTCAACTATCCTCTAAAATGGTCTCAGCAGCAAATCACATCTGGAAAGATCAGCAAATTTCAATCCCTACAGGATATTAGGGAAGCAAATTAATGGAATTGAATTGAATTGATTTTATTGTCGCATGTACCAAGGCACAGTGAAAAGCTTTATCTTGCGAACAATACAGGCAGCTCACAGAATTAAATAGCATAATAGCAGCAAAAATAAAAACACAGGTAACAGACTAATGCTAAGAGTGTGAGAGTCCGTTCAATATTCTAACAGTAGGACAGAAACTGTTTTGAAACCGACTGGTGCGTGTTCAGGCTTCTGTACCTTCCCTGATGTTAGAGGTTGTAGAAAAGCACTGCCAGGGTGGGATGGATCTTTGAGAATGCTGGCGGCCTTTCCTTACATCGGGCCTGGTAGGTGGATTCTATAGATGGGAGGTTGGCCTTTGATTGTCTGGGCTGAGTTTACCACTCTCTGTAACTGGGCTAGTTTTTGTTTCAATCCTAACTTTTGAAATTGAATTCAAATTTCAGTTTGTAATGGTAGGATTCACTCACATCCCTGGAGTTTCAGCCTGAGGGTCTGAATTATTCGTCTAGGGACAATACCACTATGCTACTACCTCCCATCATATGCTATGTTGATTACACTGCAGAAAGCCTTTTCCTATAATCTAAGATTATATAGCACCAAATACTATTACAAAAGATGCAACATACCTATTCCAGCTTGGCCAACTATCCATGAAAGCCGAATGAAAAGCATCACACCCCATATATTCAACATACATCGCACCTAGAATACAGATACATAATTAACTTCAAAGCTGAACTTTGGCTTACATAAACTTGGGAAGCAGCCTAGGAACATAGTAGGCAGATAAATTATAGCTGGATGTAGGTTTGCTCACTGAGCTGGAAGGTTCATTTTCAGACATTTCGTCACCATACTAGGCAACATCTTCAGTGAACTTCCGGAGAAAGCACTGCTGATGTTTCCTGCTTTCTATTTATATGTTTGGGTTTCCTTTGGTTGGTGAAACCATTGCCTCTGGTAATGTCATTTCCCGTTCTCTTTCTCAGGGGTTGGTAAATGGGATCCAAGTCAATGTGTTTGTTGATAGAGTTCCAGTTGGAATGTCATGCTTCTAGGAATTCGCATGCATGTCTGTTTGGCTTGTCTTGGGATGGACGGGTCATCCCAGTCGAAGTGGTGTCCTTCCTTATCTGTATGAACATCAACTAGCCACAAAACGACATGACCCTCTCTCACTAGTATCCTTACATACAGATAAGGAAGGATACCACTTCAACTGGGACAACACGTCCATCCAAGGACAAGCCAAACAGAGACATGTACGAGAATTCCTAGAAGCATGGCATTCCAACCAGAACTCTAACAAACACATTGACTTGGATTTCATTTACCAACCCCTGAGAAAGAACGGGAAGTGACATCACCACAGGAAATGACTTCACCAACCCAAAGAAACCCAAACATATAAATGGAAAGCAGGAAACACCAGTGCTTCGTCCATAGGCTCACTGAAGATGAAACTTCCCAAGTTTCACCTAGTATGGTGATGAAACGTCTAAACATGAACCTTCCAGCTCAGCGAGCAAACCTAGATCCAGAACCTCAACCTGAGTACAAATCTCCTCAAAGCCCGCTAACACCTATGGGCACAATATGCTAAAATTGGCCCAAAAATGGGAAACTAATGCCATCCAACATAGTGCCACCCGCGAACAGCTGTACAGACTGCACGAATGTCTAAGGAGCTCAGCGAGCAAACCTAGATCCAGAACCTCAACCTGAGCTACAAATCTCCTCAAAGCCCGCTAACACCTATGGGCACAATATGCTAAAACTGGCCCAAAAATGGGAAACTAATGCCATCCAACATAGTGCCACCCGCGAACAGCTGTACAGACTGCACGAATGTCTAAGGAAACAGGTACTATCTAAATGTCTTAAATGCAAACTTCCCCTTAACACCCCGCTAGCTAAATGTATAGCAGAGCAAAACAGCTACAGAATGCTTAGAGAAATGATTAATGATGCCCACAACAGACTAAATAAAACTGGGAAATTTCACACCAAAAATATTTACTCGCTCATGCCACAGACCATGAATGGTCAGACAGTACAACAAGCCATAGATATTAGACAGCAACAAAATAATGATAAAAACTCGACCCTGCAGAAAGAAACTAGACAAAAACTTACACAAAACAACAGTGACAACAGAAGTATGGATTTAAAAACTTCTGACCAACCCTTACCAGACACTGAAAAAGCCATCTTAGTAAGAGGTTTAAATTAGAATTTCCAGGATGGGGACAAGAAAGATTTCTTAGCAGCATTAGAAACACAAAGACAACCAACTCAGAAGAAACCCAGCAAACTATCAGACAGGTAGTTGCACCAACATTAAGCAGGAAAAAGGAAGGAAACAATACACAAGACTGGAAAGCACTAGAAACACTAAAAAAAGACATTATCCTACTTGCAGACAAAGGATGCTTGACAGTCACTTTAAATCAGACCCCATTGAAAATGTGAATGCACTACGTGCGGATACCAACACCTATCGACAAGTGGCAATAGACCCAACCCCACAACTAGAGAACCAAATCATAGCCCTACTCAAAACTTCAGAAATCTGGAGAAATAAGACCAACTTCCAAAAAGTGAAACCATTCTGATACAACAAACCACACTTCTACGGTTACCCAAAATTCACAAACCAGGAGCCCCCCCCTCAGACCCATACTCTTGTTACCTGGAACACCAACTTTTAACATTGGCCATGGAGCTACACCAAAGACTAAAACACTTAGACTCACGCCACTCCATCCACTCCACGCAAGAATTCCTGAAGACCAAAGGCACCAAGGTAGAAGAGGATGAAATAATGGTCTCCTTTGACGTAACAGCCCTGTTCACATCTATCTACATCAACCTGGCCAAGGAAACACTGACTACACCATTAGAAGACCCATTAGAACACCAAAGACCACCAATGTCATCAGCAAGGACAGTATCATCAAGCTAGTGGACCTATGCCTTACCACCCACTTCAAATTCAACAACAAAAACCTACCAACAGTCAACTGAACACCCATGGGATCTCAGATATCAGTTCTTAGCAGAGACACGAACAAACAGCTCTGTCAACCATCCAACCCAAACTTTGGGCCTGCTATGTGGATGACACCTTTGTCATCCCTAAACATATTTGAGGGAACCTTCAAGTCCATCAATCATACCCTCACTGGCATAAAGTTCACTAAAGACGACGAAAAAACAACACACTGCCATTCCTAGATGTCACAGTAGAGCGAACCACCAACAGGGAACTTCAAACCAGCTTATACATGAAAACAATAAATAGGGACCACATATTGAACTACAAAAGCAATCATCCCAACATTCATAAATGAAGATGCGTTAGAACATTTCAATGAGCCACCACACTGCAGCACAAAGGAACTACGCAGAGCAGAAGAAAATCACCTATACAGTGTATTCAAAAAGAATGGCTACCCAATGAACACAGTCCGCCAATTTCTCAGCAACATGAAATAAGCAGACAAAACAGATCCACAAACCCTAGCCACTCTCCCCTACATCAAAGACATTTCAAAAATGACTGCCAGACTACTCAGACCTCTTGGCATCATGGTAGCCCACAAACCCACTAGCGCACTAAAACAGCAGTTAATAAACTTGAAAGACCCTGTACAGACAGCAAGCAAAACTAATCTCATTTACAAAATACCAGGCAAGAATTTTAACACTACATTAGACAAACAGGCAGAAAACTAGCCACCAGGATACGTGAACATCAACTAGCCACAAAGCAACATGACCCACTCTCACCAGTATCCTTACTTACAGATAAGGAAGGATACCACTTCGACTGGGACAACACCTCCATCCTCAGACAAGCCAAATAGACACATGAGAATTCCTAGAAGCATGGCATTCCAACCAGAACTCTACCAACAAACACGTTGACCTAGATCCCATTTACCACCCTCTGAGAAAGAGAACAGGAAATTATGTCACTGCAGGAAACAACGTCACCCACCCAAGGAAACCCAAACATATAAATAGAAAGCAGGAAACACCAGCAGTGGTTTGTCCAGAGGCTCACTGAAGATGTTACCTAATATGGTGACGAAATGTCTGAAAATGAACGTTCTAGCTCAGTGAGTAAACCTACATCCAGAACCTTAACCTGAGCTGCAAATCTTCTCAAAACTCACGAGGATAAATTCTACGTTCATTCAAAAACATTTGAAAATCATCTCTTTCCATACAGTAGCCACTTTGGACTTCCACTTGCATTTACAACTTTGCCAAAAATACACCATTTAATAAAACAAAAGGAAATATTGCACGCCACAGATTCAGCAGCATTTCCTTACCAGCACTCCTTTGATCCATCCAAATCTGATTAATTCATCCTTGTTTTCAGAAGGCTTTCCTCCTGTATCAACTGCACCATCACCATTAGCAACACCATCCACAGCACCAGGAACAGGTAAAATATCCTAAAATAAAAATCAATCAAGTATTTAAGTAAATATTTAATTCCATCAAAAATATGCCAAGATGACAGCTATGATCCCTTCTTGAAAGAGTACTAATACATGCAATGTATTCAGTATTTCAACTTGAAAAGTTTATTTTAAAAGAAATTGAATTACGCTACTATTCCCTGTACATTCATTTTATTTAAATGTCTTGAAAGTAATAATGGCCAAATGCATCACCCTAATTACTCAGACAGAATAAGATACTTGTTCAATAGATAAAGTGTGCAGAGACAAACAAAATTTTGGATGGGGGAGGGGGGTAAAAGAGAGGGAGGTGGAGGAGACAGCCAGGCAAGACAGCGAGAGATCATGCACAAGAGAGAATGCACGAGTACATGAGAGACACAAAGAAATAAGTCAGCCCAGAATCACAATCCCTGGAAAGAATAAGCGAACTCAGGGCTAACCTTAAAGTTCCCAGCAAACTCCAATCTCTTCCTATTACTCCACCAATCTCCCGGGCAAATTTAAAAGGCTGAACCAGTGTGTGCAACCTTCGGATCACATCTGACTGAGATCAGCTTCCAACAATTATCCACACTATCACAAATACTATACACAAAACATTTTATTAACCAGCACATTTGGGACCAGGAGTGTGCCAGTTAATCAAATATTCTGGTTGATCAACAGGTCCATATAATCAATGTAAAAACAGACTGAATAATAATGTAATGCAGAAAGTATACACATACTTTATTTGCAAAATAAAGTACAAATAATAATGCAACTTTGCCTGAAATAAAACTTACTGGTGGACAGTCTCTCAATTCCACCCTTAACTGACTACTCGGACATCGCAAAGATCATGATAATACTGTAAATTTCCAGTATTTGAGGTATATAATTTTTTTTCCAGTTTATCAAGATTGCTAGCACATACGGTCACACTTAAAAGAAAGGTTGCTATATTTCAAACTCTAACTTCATTCAACTCCATTAAGGTGTCAAATTACCTGCAACTGAAACCCTCATTGATGCCTTTACTACATCCAGACTGGACTATTTCAACACACTCCCCTGGTGAACTTCCCATATTTCACCTTCCAGATTCTTAAAAACTTGTCCAAACACCCCTGGCCATATGCTTACACCAAATCTTATGTTCAGATTGCTTGAGATTACGGAAATACATGGGTCTGACTGAAGCAATATGGCAATTATAAACTTATCATCCATGCTTTCAAACCACTTATTGCTAATCTCTTCCAAAACAACAGCCCTGCAATTCTAGCTGAATGCACCATTCTCCATTTTAATTTGCTCCATCACTGATGGCCAAGTTTTCAGCTGGTTAGGTCAAAATTTCAACTTCTCAACTACACCTTTTTCCTCAGAGGCTCTGCTTAAAACCTCCCTTTCCATTCAAGCCTTTGCTCATCCGTTCCAATATTGCTCAGATTCCTCAATTTCAACTTTGTTGGGAGCCTTCCTGTAGTGCAACATATTATATTGTTGATACCATTTAAGAGCAAGTTTCCTTGATCAAATATTTGACATTTAAAATTGAAGTTTAGTCTTAATCTGGAAAACAAGCTCTGAAAGCAACCACAATATTAGTTTACTGAAGGAACTTCCTAGGACTCTGCCTAAAGCAAGTATCTTCAGCCAGCTTCAATTTACAAAAGATACGAAACTAGAAAGTGTTTAAGAGAAATAAATTAGGAAATTGCAGACCCACCAGGACAGACTTTATAGAACGGAATGGTCTTTATTATCACATGCACATGAATAAGTACAGTGAAAAGTGTGCAATGTCTCTTCTAGGCACCACCTTAGGTACAGATACTTGTAAGTGTTGTACCAGAATTGAAATAGCAAGGAAGAAGACTAGCATGGGAATACAATGTTTAAGAAGTCCAAAATGAGAATAAAAAGTATCTTTATAGACCTCATGTTATAGGCATTTTCCACAGAATCCTTGCCCATCTGGCTTCAGAACATAAGGCTATGCTGACTCTGTCCAGGATTCGTCCCTCTGGCCGACCTGTGCTCGCACTGCTCCCGCCCTGGCTGCGAGTTGCAGCCTGGACTCAGCACTGCTCCCACTCCAGCCATGACTTCCGGTGCTCATTCTGCTCCTGGGTCTGAGCCCACGCTTGATCTACACCCGTTCTTGGCTGCGACTTACCTCCAGGACTCTACATGCGCTTGCTTTGCTCCCGCTTTGACGGAGACTTGCCTCCCAGGTCAGCCTTGGTCTGCTCTTGCTCAGAGATTCGGCCATGACTCATCCCACGTTGACCCTCTGTTTCATCTTCTGCACAGAGGGTCTTGAACGTGCTTCTCCATTCCCTCCAGCTAGGGTACTTGTAAAATTTAAAAGTTGGGGGTGGGGAAGAAAAACTGCAGCAAGAGGAAAAAGAAGAAAATAAGGAAAAAGGAACTGGCGAGCAGAGGAGCTCCAGCAGGAGCGTCTTACTCCCCCGCCATCTTAACCAGAGGTCTATCTTTTTAGATAATCTGTTCATAGGATGTGGGTACTCAGTTTACATTCTGAACTACTCTTGAGGATGTGGTAAAGAAACACTGCAGCTTGTGACGTAGGGACGTCCATATTATTGTTAGAGAAGGCCATCCAGGACTTTGATCCATTTCCTCAAGGTTGGGATGGTATGTGGCTTTGATGGGAAATTTACTGGAATCTGCAGAGTGACACAGCAATTTGATAAACATGAACTGATCAATATGAAACAAAAACAGAAATTGCTGGAAAAGCTCAGCAGGTCTGGCAGCATTTGTGAAGAGAAATGACAATCAGCATTTCAGTTCTGGCGACCCTTAACTGATTGATATGGGTTAGTATAGTGCAACATCACAGTCATTCAAAAGTAAATCAACAGTCCAATGAGAATGCATTAATAGGTGGCAATCTATTAGCTTAGGTAGTGTTGTGGTAGGAACTAGGGGGCAATAACTTGGGATAAGAGATTGTGATTTTAAAAAAGCAGATCCCATTTCTGTAGTGTAGTGGTGATCATGTTTGCTTTACATGCAAAAGGAAGCTGGTTTGAAACAGCATGCCTGCCTTATAAAGGAGTCTTGTGGCCCAATGGCAGTAGATCCCTGACCAGGAGGCCTGGATTCAAGTCTCATCTGTTCCAGAGATATGTAATGTTATCTGAACAGGTGGATTAGAAAAATCCATTCATTAAAAAACAGACCCCTCCAACTCAGTTTTGCTTTAGTCCCTTCTCACTGTCCTTATCCCCAACCATCTTTATGATTGGCATTACTCATAACACACTTTGTTTGTAAATATTCAACTGGTTATACAGGTGATTTTAATTGATGGTGGATAGTAGTTTATTAAAAAGTTTTTAAAATGTCACCGTGATTTCAGTGATGGGAAGGTCACTCAATTCCTTGAGGTAACCCCTCTGGGTTGTCAATTTTAAAAAAGCAGACTCCCCCTCCACTTTGATTAAAGCCCCTTCTTCCTCCATGTACCACCCTTATCCCCCAACTTCACTTTTGATGTTTTACATTGCCCATAATGAGCTTTGCTTGGAAATATGTAATTAGTAACAGGTGTTTCGTGGTGGGGAAAATATATATTTTCAAAAAGCAAAAATGGGCATGGTAGTTTAGTGGTGGGAACGTTACTCAATTGTGGCTAATAGCACCTCTGGGTGTGTAACAAAAAGACAGTGACTCGGTGGTGACAAAAAGAACACTTCCAGATATTAGAAAAGGTAAAGCAGACCCTTAGAGGGCCTGTGTGAAGTGGTAGTGCCCATACCTGAGCCAGGAGACCTGGGTTCAAGGCCAATCCGTTGGAGAGGTGTGTAATGTCACCTCTAACAGGTTGATTAGAAAATACAAAGCAGATCCCTACAAGTCCAGGCAGACAGCTGTGGAGAAAGAGTCCTAGCAGCCGATTGCCTGCCCCCCTTCTGCAGTTATGTTCATATCTAAGTGCCACTGGACAGGAAGAACACTGATCCATCAAAACCCTCCATGCCTTTAGAGGGGTGGGCACTGCAAGGGATACATTACGGTATTTTGCCATCCAGGTCCATTTTGATTTAGCCCCTTCACACTCTCGCTCCCTCCCCCCTGTGATTTAGTCGCTTTCTGCTCTCCATACTCCTTAATTATTGATGTTTTGTACTGCACACACTGGTGATTTACTAGGGGTGATTAATGTTAAAACAAAAGTCACAATGATTTGGAGGGAGGAAAGCTGTTTGGGTATGTGAGATAACACTACCAGATATACAAGAAACAATAATACAGACCATCCTCACACAAAGGTTTGTGGTACAGTAGTAGTCTCCTTAATTCTACTCCAGAGGTGCATTAGGACATATCTGAACAGGTGATTAGGTGAAAATGAAAAAAACAGACCTGTGTCATACAGTTGTGGCTAAGTGTTGGGATACTGCATTAATTGTGGTCTCCCTGCTTTCAGAAGGATGTTATGAAGCTTGAAAGGGTTCAGAAAAGATTTACAAGGATGTTTCCAGGATTGGACGGTTTGCGCTATAGGGGGAGGCTGAATAGACTGCGGCGATTTTCCAAGTGTCAGAGGATGAAGGGTGATCTTAGATATGGTTATAAAGGGGCATGGATACAACAAAAAGACAAGGTCTTTTCTCCAGGGTGAGGGGAATCCAAAACTAGAAACTGCATAGGCTTACGGTGAGGGGGGGGAAAAGATTTAAAAGGGACCAAATGGGCAACTCTTTCATAAGAGGGTGGAGAGAGTATGGTATAAGCTGTCAGAGGAAATGGTGGAGGCGGACACAATTACATCATTTAAAAGGCAACTGGATTGGTACAGCTGCATAAGACTTTGTTTCGGCCACATTTGGAATACTGTGTACAGTTCTGGTCCCCACATTACCAAAAGGATGTGGAGGCTTTGGAGAGGGTGCAGAGGGGGTTCACCAGGAGGTATGGAGGGCACGAGCTAAGAAGAGAGATTGAGTAGATTAGGATTATTTTGACTGGAAAAAAAGAGGTTGAGGAGGGGGGACAAGGCCTACAAAATAATGAGAGGTGTAGACAGGGTGGATAGCAAGAACCTTTTTCCCCCAGGAGTAGAGGACTCAATTACTAGGGGTCAAGATTTCAAAGTGAGAGGGGAAATGTTTAGGGGAGATATGCAAGGAAAGTTCTTCACGCAGAGGGTAGTGGCTGCCTGGAACACACTGCTAGCAGTAGTGGTAGAGGCAGGTACCATAGCATCATTTAAGATGTATTTACACAGATACATGAAGGGGCAGGGAGCAAAGGGATACAGGCAGCAGGTTTAGATAGAGAATCTAGATCGGTGCAGGTCTGGAGGGCCGAAGAGCCTGTTCCTGTGCTGTAATGTTCTTTGTAAATGAATAGTAAGGATTTTGGACCAAATGCTGGCAAATGGGAAGTGATTTATTTAAGATATCTGGTCAGCATAGTGGTTGTTACCTTACATCTAGGCCAGGAGACCTTGGTTCAAGACCCCCGTAACAACATTTTGGAACATGTGGAGTAGAAAACAGAAAATAGACCCACACCCACTCCAATTCCATTGGATTTAGCCCCTTAACTCACTTTTGATAGCTTGTATTGCCCATAATGGGCTTTGCATTTAAGTATCCAATTGGCTGCCCAGTATTTTGCTGGTGGTGATTAACAGTGAAACATCAGTGATTTGGGGTGGGAAAGCTTCCAATGACTTCTGTCCCCGAGCCCCCCTTCCTTTAGGTTGAGAAGTAAGGATCAGACAGGGCTCTAGAGGGTTATGCGGTAGTCAGGAAGGAGCTGAAGAATGGACTTAGGGGAACTAGAAGGGGACATGAAAAAGCCTTGGCCGGTCACGCAGAGGGTAGTGGGTGCCTGGAACACACTGCTAGCAGTAGTGGTAGAGGCAGGTACCATAGCATCATTTAAGATGTATCTACACAGATACATGAAGGGGCAGGGAGCAAAGGGATACAGTTCCTCAGAAAATAGGCAGCAGGTTTAGATAGAGAATCTAGATCGGTGCAGGTCTGGAGGGCCGAAGAGCCTGTTCCTGTGCTGTAATGTTCTTTGTAAATGAATAGTAAGGATTTTGGACCAAATGCTGGCAAATGGGAAGCGATTTATTTAAGATATCTGGTCAGCATAGTGGTTGTTACCTTACATCTAGGCCAGGAGACCTGGGTTCAAGACCCCCGTAACAACATTTTGGAACATGTTGAGTAGAAAACAGAAAATAGACCCACACCCATTCCAATTCCATTGGATTTAGCCCCTTAACTCACTTTTGATAGCTTGTATTGCCCATAATGGGCTTTGCATTTAAGTATCCAATTGGCTGCCCAGTATTTTGCTGGTGGTGATTAACAATGAAACATCATAGTGATTTGGGTGGGAAAGCTTCCAATGACTTCTGTCCCCGAGCCCCCCTTCCTTTAGGTTGAGAAGTAAGGATCAGACAGGGCTCTAGAGGGTTATGCGGTAGTCAGGAAGGAGCTGAAGAATGGACTTAGGGGAACTAGAAGGGGACATGAAAAAGCCTTGGCCGGTCAGATTAAGGAAATCTCCAAGGCTTTCTACACTTGTGTGAGGAACAAGAGGATGGCCAGTGTGAGGACAGGGCCAATCAGGGACAGTGGAGGGAACCTGTACCTGGAGTCAGAGGTGGTAGGGGAGATTCTTAATGAAACTTTGCTTCAGTTTTCATTACTGCGAGGGACCCTCTCATTTCTGAAGACAGCATGAAACAGTCTGATATGCTCAAATATGTTGATGTTAAGGAGGAGAATGTGCTGGAAGTTTTGAAAAACATGTGATAGACAAATCCCCTGGGCTAGACGGGATATACCCAAGATTATTGTGGGAAGCAAGGGATGTGTTTGTGCAGCCTTTGGTGATCATCTTTGCATCCTCGCTGTCAACTGGAGTACTGCCAGGTGATTGAAGGGTGGCAAACATTATTCCCTTGTTCAAGGAAATAGGGATAACCCTGGGAATTATAGACTAGTCAGTCTTACATCAGGAACAGGCAAATTATTGGAGACGATTATGAGAGACAGGATTTATGATTATTTGGAAAACCATACTTTGATTAGAGATAGTCAGCATGACTTTGAGGGGCAGCTCAAGCCTCACAAGCCTTACTGAATTATTTGAGGATGTGACAAAACACTGATGAAGGTAGAGCAGTGGATCTGGTGTATATGGATTTTAGCAAGACGTTATAAGCTCCTCCGTAGTTGCCTCATTCAGAAAGTAAGGAGACAATGGGATACAGGGAAATTTGGCTGTCTGGACATAGAACTGGCTAGCCCATAGAAGACAGAGGGAGGTAGCAGATGGAAAATATTCATCCTGGACCTCAGTGACCAATGGCGTACGGCAGGGATCTGTCTGGGATCTCTGCTCTTTGTGATTTTTATAAATGACTTGGATGTGGAAGTGGAAGGGCGGGTTAGTATGTTTACCGATGATACGAAGGTTAGTGGAGTTGTGAATAGGGTGGACAACTGTTGTAGATTCAACAGGACATTGACAGGATGCAGATCTGGGCTGAGAAGTGGCAAATGGAGTACAAACTGGAAAAATGTGAAGCGATTCATTTTGGAAGGTCGAATTTGCATGAGGAATACAGCATTAGAGGCAGGATTCTACAGGAACAGAGGGATCCTGTGGTCCATGTACATAGATTCCTCAAAGCTATCACCCAAGTTGATAGGGTTGTTAAGGCATATGGTGTGTTGACTTTCATTAGCAGGGGGGTTGAGTTTAAGAGCTGTGAGGATATGCTGCAGATCCATAAAGCCCGGGAAATACTTTCAGTTCTGGTCACCTAATTATCAGAAGGAGATGGAAGCTTTAGTGAGGGTGCCAAAATTTACCAGGATGCTGCCTGGACTGGAAGGTATGTCTTAAGAAAGGTTGAGGGAGC
Source organism: Chiloscyllium plagiosum (assembly GCF_004010195.1). Lineage (NCBI taxonomy): Eukaryota > Metazoa > Chordata > Chondrichthyes > Orectolobiformes > Hemiscylliidae > Chiloscyllium > Chiloscyllium plagiosum. Next base: position 3,386,677 of record NC_057749.1, read on the forward strand.
TAGGGATTTTCTCATTAGAGTGATGATACGTGACTTGATACAGGTGTACAAGATGATGAGACAGATTGAGTGGATAACCAGAGACTTTTACCCAGAATGGAAATGGCTACCAAGAGGGGGCATCATTTTCAGGTGATTAGAGGAAGGTTTTGGGGAGATGTCAAAGGTAGGTTCTTTACACTGTGGTAGGTGCATCAAATGCACTGCCAACAATCATAGTAGAGTCAGATACATTAGGGACATTTAAGCAACTCTTGGATAGGCACATGGATAATAGTAAAATTTAGGTATGTAGGTTAGCTTGACATTAGTAGGATAAAAGATCGGCACAATATTGAGGACCGAAGATCCTGTACTGTTCCATGTTCTATGTTGCTAATTCACTTGACACAATATACCTTGGGAATCTCCTCCATTGAAAAATCAATATAGAACTGGAAAAAGTTACCAACCTCAGTGTTGAGTTAAGTCAGCAAAGCCAACTCAACTTCAACAAACTTGTATTAGAGTTTAACATCAATTCCAGCGATGCTAATTGCAGGGGGAGGGGGGTGGTCCTATTTCATGCAGAGTCAACGGCAGAGCTACATTCCACAAAGATTGCTACTTCAACCCTGCCATCTGTCAAGGTATGATTTTTTTTTCTTTAAGGAAAATCATCGCTCACTCCATATTGAAGTTCTATTCAATCAACAATAAAGTTATCATGGCGGTGTTCAAAGAAATCCACAAATATTTAATGGATAAGAAGCCAGATTTAGATTCTGGGGAACATGGCAAAGGAGATTGATGAAATCAACAAATTCCAAAAGCAGGCAGCAAAGTATGCAAGAGAAATATCGTCACAGAAAGACGAAAGATCCAATCAATTCCTTTATTAGGATTAATTAATGATGCCAAATGGCATGTGCCATTGAAAGTTGGCAGAATAAGTGTAGAGTTTTCCATATTACTTAGTATCATAATTGAAAGAACAAACCCAATTGCTGAAGGGTCCCAGCAGAACACTTATAGAAAGATAAGGGAATTATAAATCAAAGCTATTATACCATGTCTCCAAACACACATGTATAGCTAGAGACCACTAATAAGGCATTCCAGCTCAGGAAGACCTTAAAACTTATCTACTTCTGAAATAAATCTAAAATGCAAGGATACTCTAACTACTCTAGCTTCTGAGGTTGGGTCACTGGACCCAAAACATTAACACTGATTTCTCTTCAGATGCTGCCAGACCTGCTATCAGTAATTTCTGTTTTTGTCTGATTCCCAGCATTTGCAGTTATTTCTGTTTTTATTTCTGTTTTTATCCTCTGATAGGATTTCCATTCCAATCTTTTTCCTCGTCCACCATAATTAATTTCACTGCTGCTCCCAGTGTTTGACAAGGCATTTGCTAAACCTCATTTCCACAGCTACATGACGTTCCTCAGTAAATGCCTCCAGCTGAGAGACACTCCACGTGGATTTCAACTCAAGTTTCACCCTTCATGTTTTGAATTTACCCTAGATCATATACATCACTAATGTTTAACATTCCACACAGGTGGCTCTCACCGCATCCCGAGATGTGCACTGAGTGCCATGTGTCGTTATATGCACACACTACCTCTCTCCAACTGCACTAACTCACGCTGCTCAGAGCTGTACTGCTTCCCAATTCCACTTCATTTGACGTACTAACAAGAAACTTTTCTCTTATCCTTTCAGGCATCAAGGCAAACAAGATGCAACAACTCATACCACTGCCCTCGTGAATCTTCCTCCCCTCTGACTCCATGCACCCCTCCTAACCCTTTGTCATGTATTCACTATCCCTATTGATCTTCCACTCTCCAATGCTGAAGATTTTATATTCAGCAAAGGTGAATGTTATCCCTGCGCTCCCACCTTACTGAATTTCAGGCACGACATGACATTGAACACTCCTTCCATTGCCTTTGGAGAAGAGAAAAAACAAATGGACAGTCCTCTCCCCATTCCCAACTCCTTCACCCACCTCCAACAATCGACCTTCACTTGGAATCCTTCCTCTGGCCTTTTATATGCACTCAACCAGTTCATTCAAAACAGTTGACATGATACTGGTCACTTCAATTTCTCTGCCCTAGTCATTCATGCCAACCTGTCCATTTTGTGCTCTCAGATCCAGCCCTGACTTTGTCCTTAAGGCTGCTAATTAGTATGGCATTGTCACCTGGCAGAATGGTCTCTCCATGGAAGAGGATGTGTATCAGCTCTCCAATAACCCTTCCTATCTCCTCTGGACCATGACCCCACCATGCAACATCAGGCCATTGTGTTCACTATGGTCACCTGCCTCATTTCATCTGATGATCTCCTTCCCCACTTCCCACCCCCAACAATAAAAGGCAAGTTAAATGTTTGTTAATATTGGTAAAAGATCAGAACACTTTGTTGGAGCTCTGCTTCAAAACAGTACCATGGGCTCTTTAGATTAGATTAGATTACGTTACAGTGTGGAAACAGGCCCTTCGGCCCAACAAGTCCACACCGACCTGCCGAAGCGTAACCCACCCATACCCCTACATTTACCCCTTACCTAACACCACGGACAATTTAGCATGGCCAATTCACCTGACCTGCATATCTTTGGACTGTGGGAGAAAACCGGAGCACCCGGAGGAAACCCACGCTGACACAGGAGAACGTGCAAACTCCACACAGTCAGTCGCCTGAGGCAGGAATTGAACCTGGGTCTCTGGCGCTGTGAGGCAACAGTGCTAACCACTGTGCCACCATCTCCGCTTGAGGGGTTTTGGCTTAATGAAATATCTGAAAGACGGCATCACTGCCAGCACAGCACTGGGAATCTAGAATTATCTGGAATAGGGTGCGAAAACAGAAACAAAGATTCGTCACTCAAGAGGCTAGAGTGAGCCAGAACCCAAAGCAACATGCCACCAGACGACAGCGTGAGGCTCCAAGGTCAAACGGTAGAAACAGCATCCCCCTTCGAGGCAGCATCCCATTATCCTGGAGGCAAATACTCAGCTAAAAGTGTGTTGCTGGAAAAGCGCAGGTCAGGCAGCATCCAGGGAGCAGGAGGATCGACGTTTCGGGCATGAGCCCTTCTTCAGGAACCTGCTGCACTTTTCCAGCAACACATTCTCCAGCTCTGACCTCCAGCATCTGCAGCCCTCCCTTTCTCCACCGGTGCAAAGGTACAACCTGCCCTCACCCTCTTGAGGTCTTCATGAAGGTCTGCTAGGCTGGGTCTGTTGACCTTGACGCCACTGAGGCTGCCGGTGTTGCGGTAGAAGTCGATTCTGGGCACCCTGTCCACGGTGTTGTGGCCAAAGGTCTTCAGGTAGGAGCTGCTGAAGCTGTCGGACGAGTGGCAGAGGCCGTCGGCCCGGAGGGAATCGCCCCGGTTCTGCAGCGTCGCCTCGAAGCGTTGGAACTGGCCGACGCCATCCTCGCCCCCCGCCGGCGGAGGCGGCTCGTACTCGGGCGGTTCATCCACCAGCCTCACGTGGAAGCGGTTACAGGGGGCCCCGGCCCCGGCCCCGGCCCCGGCCCCGGCCTCGCCGCCGAAGCTCAGGCTGAAGTCTCTATCCATCGTCTCCTTTCCCCAGCACCAGGGCCCGGACGCTGCAAGATGGCGCGGGAGCCCGGCGTCGCCCTTGGCAACCGCCCTCAGTCCGTCCCACGGCCGGAGAGAGCTTTCCGGACCAGCCCACCACCACCCAGCTCCACTCTCCCTCGGTGACAGTGTGATTACCACTGCCCGTTATAACACTCCCGTCCCCCCCTCCCTCACAAACACGGCCGCCCCCGCCCACTCTGCACCGCCGCCAACGGGCAATCAGCCGCACGCGCCCCTTCCCGCTTCTTTTATAGGACCGGCCCACGACTGCGCATGCGCGTCTCTCTGCGACATCTTATTGGCTGAGCACTTTGCGCAGCCGCAGAATGTGTTTCCCTATCCATTCCCATTGCCTGTGTGTTCATGTGCTATACTTGGAACCCTTACATTTGCACCCATTACATTGCCATGAACAATACATTTCCAAAATGCTCTGATCTGCTCATCAAAACTGTATCGTGACAAGTAACTTTCCTTATGTCATGCTACCTCTAAACTATTCTCCATTCTGAACTCTTGATACCAACAGAATGAAATTTTGAGTAGCTACTACATACATACTACTTACAGTGTGGAATCAGGCCCTTCGGCCCAACAAGTCCACACCGACCCTCCGAAGAGCAACCCACCCAGACCCATTCCCCTACATTTACCCCTTCACCTAACCTGCATATTTTTTGACTGTGGGAGGAAAACGTAGCAAACACACGGGGAGAATGTGCAAACTCCACACAGACAGTTGCCTGAGGTAGGAATTGAACCTGGGTCTCTGGGGCAGCAGTGCTGCCCACCGTGCCACCCACTACGTGGACATCATAAGGCATGGTCGGAGCCCATTCAGCTCATACTGTCTGTGCAGGCGTTTTGGAAGTCATGCCCCCTCCCAATTCCCATTCACCTTCCTCATCGCCTTGTGAACATTTCATTTTAATGGTTTTTTTTTCTTTTTGGAGTTACGTCTACTTTCACCGCTCTTTGAGCATTGCAAATCATAATGATTAAACAGTGCGTTGAGTAAGTTCAGCTCTACAAGAGTATCAATCCTTTTCGAAAGTCCTTTAGAAATAATAGTTAATTATCTCTTTCCTACCACAAATGACGTTTGATTGTAATTCTAAAATCCCCAATTTCAAGGTGATTTCATACCTTCTTGATATATCTAGCCATTCTTGACTAGTAAAGTGGACCATCATTAAACTCAAGGGATCAAACAGAAAATACCTTCCCCATTTCATCTTGTCTTTGTGCACGTGGTAGATTAAAATTCCAGGTTTGGTTTACTTTCCGACGAGGATCTATGTTTAATTCATTTCTAACTGCAGGCGTTTGTACACATTCCTACATTCACTTATATGACTTTCGCTACAATTGATCCGATGTTTTAAAATTAACATCCATTTTATTTGACAACATTAATGCAGCTTGATCATCTTTAGGCAGAAGTTTTTCTTACGTTAAAGCGTACAATAAACTGTGGTTGTGCTGAAAGAACTAGCGCGCTCCCCGGGATTATTCAGCGACACGGGTTTGTGGTAATCCTGGGAAGAATAACTCTGACTTTCGACTAAGAGCAAAATGTTAGCTTGCGTGATCCAGCCATAAAGTATTGGCTCATCCCAGTGCAAAGACCCGTGAGATCTAGAAAAATAACTTTCCTGTTCAGTTAAAACACTTAAATCCAAATAGCCACGCTGAAGTTCCAACCTTTAATAGCTTCTTCAATAGCTTATTTACAAAACGGAGCGCATTCAGGAAGAAACAACTCACAAAGAATTACCTCAATAAAATCAAGTTCACTGTTAATATAACGGTTAAAGTCTCAAATAGAGAGGACTAATTTGCATTCCCCAAAGCCAACCCTAACTTAAGTACGGTATTTGATTCTTCAAAATGAAAATGTTTGTCACCTTCATCTGGAACTTGGGAATGTTCCTGATGCCTGTTACCAGCTGCATTAATGTTGTGAGAAATGTAAAACTGGTCAGTCAATTTCAGACAAAAGAAGATATTGTTATTATGAACAGAGGTGCACCTGCCCTGCAAGAGGGTGATGTTTTGTTTTAAACACCGGTTTGTTGTTAAATATTTCGTTCAAAAGCTGAAGTCTATTTTCTGGGCTGAAATATTGTCTGTCCGCGCCAGCAACAGGTCGAGATCGGCTACCTCCCATTCAAAGGCATGATTTCAGTTATTAATTTCAGCCTCAGTTGCACATAACATTCACCATGACTGCAAATTTAAAGGATTTGTACTGTGTGTTAGCCGGGAATATTCGGCAGCACAGAGATTCCGAAAGAATGGGATAATATTAACTAATTAGGAACCCAGCAAGGAATAAGGCACAAGGTACAGTTTAGAACAGAAAGTGGTGGAGGAACTTTACAGGTCTGGCAGTATCTATCTTCACAGTAACGTTTCGAGTCTGGAATGATGTCTTCAGGAGTGACATTCTTTTTACATTTCAGACCTCCAGCGTTCGCAGTATTTTGATTTCATTATTGATATGGACCATGGAATGAAAGTTAACATATGATTACAACCAGTGGTTATTTGACTGAGACTGGCATTGGAAAGAAGGTACTTGTATGCTTTCTTTTGTGGGGTGTGAGGGGAAGGTGTTACAAGGGGGAGACAAAGTGAGTGAGAAAGAAGAATATTACTTTAAAAGTATAACTTGAATAGATTGAAAACGGAACAACTCGAGGAAATTCTAGACATTTAAAACTGACAGATTATCAGAAAGAAGCTAGTGTAGCCTTAACGGGAGCGAATAAAGAATGAAACTGCTAGAAATGGCGTTTCGATGTTAAACCGCATGTTCAGCTCTGTTTGCTTCCAAATATTTAATTACGTAGTTAATTTATGTTATCATTAATTTGTACAACCTGCTGTTTCCTAGTAACTATGATAGCAACACCGACTCCGTGAACTCATCACGCCAAACACAGTGTATTGTGTAATAATATCGAGAGGGCTAACTGCTCAATGTTAATATCTCTAGAAATTATTCAAACGGTGAGTATTTCGCTCTGAAATTCCTTTTCCTCTGACAGCAAAGTGTATTAAATAAAAAGCCAACGAAGAGTGTCAGGTGCAAAACTAAGTATTTTGTTGCAATTCCTCTCCCCCTTCAAGTTTGCAAGGAAAGGTATTTACAGTGCATTTATTTTTTTTTCAACACATCAATTTCGTCTTTAAAGGTGCAGCTTCTCACTATATCTGTTATTTCTGCCCCCCGCAAAGATTTAACATTGCAATCCCCCCATCAGGAAGTGAATTTCAGCGGATAAACACGTCTTTTTCCAATTCTGGCTGAATTCTTGGAATTTCACGTGGTAATATCACCCAGGGAATGTTGACCAGAAGTCAAGTCACGGACTGACAATTCCTGCGGCGTTTACACTCCGCTAATTAGTATGTTATTAACTTTGCACACACATTTCACACTTGCCATTCTTCCAAACCTTACCTCTTTGGTGTGTGTCCAATATTTTTAAGATAGAGGTTGATTGATTCTTATAGGCAAAGGAGTCAAAGGTTACGACCAGCGGGGAGGTTATAATTGACAATTGAAAATAAGCAGCGGTGATCTAAAGACCGTCAGAGGTGGGAGCCCAAGGCCATTGAAGCCACCGGAGTTTGCTCTGCCATTCGGTGAGATCATGAATAGTCTGATAAATCTCATCTCCATTTTCTGTCTTTTCCTAACTCATGATTGTTAGCAAATGAAGTATAATGTGGGAAGATGTGAAGTTTTTCATTTTGGAAGGGGGAAGCAAAAGAATGGAATACCAGAATATAATGGAATGGAGAAGAGAGCTGCAGAAAGCTGCATATGAAAGAACTGGGGGGGGCACTTTTGCCCGAAACACAGAAAGCATAGCGGATAATCGGGAAGGTTAATGGAATTCTGAATTAATGGTGCTGGAAAAGCACAGCAGTTCAGGCAGCATCCCAGGAGCAGTAAAATTGACGTTTCGGGCAAAAGCCCTTCATCAGGAAGACAGGTAGAGTGCCTGAAGGAATGCCATCCCATATTTCCAATTCCTCCGCCTCCCCCGTATCTGCTCCCAGGAGGACCAGTTCCACATAGAACACACCAGATGGCCTCCTTCTTTAGAGACCGCAATTTCCCTTCCCACGTGGTTGAAGATGCCCTCCAACATATCTCGTCCACATTCTGCACCTCCGCCCTCAGACCCCACCCCTCCAACCGTAACAAAGACAGAAGTGTCCTGGTGCTCACCTTCCACCCACCAACCTTCGCATAAACCAAATCATCTGCTGACATTTCCGCCACCTCCAAATGGACTCCACCACCAGGGATATATTTCCCTCCCCACCCCTCTCCGTCTTCCGCAAAGACCGTTCCCTCCGTGACTACCTGGTCAGGTCCA
>NC_057749.1:3395033-3400206 GCF_004010195.1 Chiloscyllium plagiosum
CCACCCTCCTCCCTGACCTATCACCTTCATCCTCTCCCCCCCCCACCCATTGTACTCTATGCTACTTTCCCCCCACCCCCACCCTCCTCTCATTTACCTCTCCACCCTTCAGGCTCTCTGCCTGTATTCCTGATGAAGGGCTTTTGCCTGAAACGTTGATTTTACTGCTCCTCGGATGCTGCCTGAACTACTGTGCTTTTCCAGCACCACTAATCCAGAATCTGGTTTCCAGCATCTGCAGTCATTGTTTTTACCAAGGTTAATTGAATGCAGACCCTTATTTCAAGGGGGTTGGATTATAAGTGTAAGAAAGTCTTACTGTAACTGTAAAGGTTGCTGGTGAGACCACATCTGGAGCACTAAGAGCAGTTTCAGTCTCTTTATTTAAGGAAAGAAGTTGTTCCATTATAAACAATTCAGAGAAGGTTCACTAGGATGGAGAGGTTGGCTTATGAGTAAAGCCTAAACAGGTTGGTATTTGACTCATTGGAGTTTAGAAGACTGACAGTTCATCTCATCGAAACGTACAGGATTCTGAAGGGGCTTGCCAGGGTAAACACTGATATTTCCCTTCCTGGGAGAGTCTAGAATCAGAAGGCAAAGTCTTTGAATAACGAGGTGCCAACTGAAGACTGAGACGAAGAGGAATTCCTTGCCACAGGGAGCTGTGGGGGCAGATCCTATGTATATTTAAGACTGAGACAGGTAGATTCTTGATCAGTAGGGGAATCAAGGATTATGGGGAAAATACAAGAAGATGGATGTGAAGAATGTCAAATCAGTCCTGATCCTTTTGTATGGTGGAGTAGGCACTACTACTAATGATGTTCTAAACCTGCAGTTTTGTAGAGAAGGTTTGTGTGAGATGAGATGTGGTCAACAATAAGCATCGTTATTAAGACTAAAATTAATTCAATATTACTTTGAATGGATTAGCAAGCATCCAAATTGTTAGGAATCCAAGACCAGCTAATAACCATCCAAGACTGGTTAAAGAATTGAGTCATGTCCTCTGTGTGCTCCTCAGCCATAACTTTAATAGTTCAATACAATCCGAGATCATTCCTTAAACTGGAAATTAGTTTGTATACTTCTTACTTTCAAAAGTTGGGATGAATCATACCCTTGGAACTATAGGGTTATCAGCTTGGCAAACATTTTTGGAAAAAAGGAATTATAAGAGTGATGTGAGAGCAACAATTCTCAAAAAGGTACAACAATTTATATTACATGAGAAACAGGGTACAGTTTGCTTCATAATTGGAGTCTGATTGATAAAGATATTGTCGGTGAGAATGAATCAGGGTACAGGTACCACCAAGCTTCCTCCCGAATTCAAAAAAGGCAAATCAACTCTAAAGTTGATTGGTCAAGCTGTATTAGTGAACAGGGTTTATATTATTCCTGATGAAGGGCTTTTTCCCGAAATGTCAATTTTACTGCTCCTCGGATGCTGCCTGAACTGCTGTGCTCTTCCAGCACCACTAATCCAGAATTTAGATTAGATTACTTACAGTGTGAAAACAGGCCTTCGGCCCAACAAGTCCACACCAACCCTCCGATGAGCAACCCACCCAGACCCATTCCCCTACACCTAACACTACAGGCAATTTGGCACGGCCAATTCACCTAACCTGCACATTTTTGGACTGTGGGAGAATGTGCAAACTCCACACAGACAGTTGCCTGAGGCAGGAATTGAACCCACATCTGCTGGCGCTGTGAGGTAGCAGTGCTAACCACTGTGCCACTGTGTCACCCAAGCTTTTGTTCAACTGAAAAGAGACTCAATGTCTAAATAAATTTTGTTTTTCAGCAGAGAACTGAGCCTTTTGTATGAACGTGTGTAGCTTCTAGTACACAAATGGGAGTCACAATGTGCCATTAACAGATAATCTTTCCTGATGAAGGGCTCCTGAGCTAAAAATGTATTGCTGGAAAAGCGCAGCAGGTCAGGCAGCATCCAAGGAGCAGGAGAATCGACGTTTTGGGCATGAGCCCTTCTTCAGGAGCCCTTCCTGAAGAAGGGCTCATGCCCGAAACGTTGATTCTCCTGCTCCTTGGATGCTGCCTGACCTGCTGTGCTTTTCCAGCAACACATTTTCAGCTCAGATCTCCAGCATCTGCAGTCCTCACTTCCTCCTGATGAAGGGCTCCTGCCAAAATGTCGATTTTCCTGCTCCTCAGATGCTGCCTGACCTGCTGTGCATTTCCAGCAACACTCTAATCTTGATTCTAATCTCCAGCATTTGCAGTCCTCACTTCTGCCTAGATAATCTGTCTAGATCATTTGCTCAACAAATGCTGCCCAATCATAATGTCCAGAATCTATGTTCTGAATTGTGTAAGCATGACAGTTGAGTATGGCTGATGCTCTACCTGATGTGAACAGTTGAAGGAATGTGCACTTTGATACAATCTAACTGTCTGGCCTAACTACTTTGGCATTGCACCAGCACTAGATTCATGTAACACATTATTGCACTTTGTTGCAGGCAGAATGTGGTCTAGCTTGACAATATCATCTTGTTAATGGAGACTCAATGTACCAAGAATTAGACCAATGACCAATTTAAGATAATCAAACAGGTTCACAATTTAGCTTGCTAAAAGCCACATATTTTCATGTGAGGGCACTTATTCTCCGTAGGCAAAAGTAACATGACCAGGAGCAGAAATAGCATCACATAGATGGTAAGTGACCATAACAAACTGATGGTTGTTGTGATCTGCATTGCTTTTGGGAGTGTTGGGGAGAAGTTTCTCTCCAGGTATAAGAGAGGATGTATTTAACTGAGGGTTTTTTTTATTCAATCATGGGACATGGACATTGCTAGATGTAGGTTTGCTCGCTGAGCTGGAAGGTTCGTTTTCAGACATTTCATCACCATGCTAGGTAACATCATCAGTGAGCCTCTGGATAGAGAGCTGGTGGCAGGCCTGCTTTCTATTTATGTGTTTAGGTCTCCTTGGGTTATTGATGTCATTTCCTGTGGTGGTGTCATTTCCTGTTCTTTTTCTCAAGGGGTGGCAAATGGGATCCAAGTCAATGTGTTTGTTGATAGAGTTCTGGTTGGAATGCCATGCTTCTAGGAATCCTCATGCGTATCTCTGTTTGGCTTGGATGGATGTGTTATCTCAGTTGAAGTGGTGTCCTTCTTCATCCATATATAAGGATACTAGTGAGAGTGGGTCATGTCGTTTTGTGGCTAGTTGGTGTTCATGTATCCTGGTGACTAGTTTTCTGCCTGATTGTCCAATGTAGTGTTTGTTACAGTTCTTGCATGGTATTTTGTATGGGCATTTCTGGCTGGCCTTAGTTGCCCTTGAGAAGGTTGGGGTGAGCTGCCTTCTTGAACTATATGCTATAAGGTGACCCACAATATTCTTAGGGAGAGAATTCTGACTATCATAGTGTTGGAACAGGTTTGACAGACCAGCTATTTAAATTCTGCATGTCAATTTTGTATGTTTGTACAGTGTATTTTTAAATCTGGCACTCAATGAACGTAATTGGAAACACATGGGAAAAAGACACTTGTGATTTATTTCTATTATCTTTTATGGATTGCTTTTGGAAAATTAAACCTTCCTCAATGTCTGAAAGTAGGAGAACCATGTACTCACTCAGTCCAAATTCAAAGCTTCAAATAGAATATTTGATTAAAAAAATTTTACCAAAACCAAAGGCAGATTTTTTTTTTAGATTAGATTACTTACAGTGTGGAAACAGGCCCTTCGGCCCAACAAGTCCACACCGACCCGCCAAAGCGCAACCCACCCTGACTCGTTCCCCTACATTTACCCCTTCACCTAACACTACGGGCAATTTAGCATGGCCAATTCACCTAACCTGCACATTGTTTTAGGTCAGTTCAACCACGAAGGGAAGAAGAAAGCAGGACAGTAAGGCAAGTTATGGAATATTGAAGTCTAAAAGTAAAATGGATGAAAGTTTCAGTAGTACATTAGTTTAGGCAACAGAATATTTGTTGAATTGCTCATATGCAAAAAGGATATTCTTAGAAGATTCAATTAGAGTTCCCAAACTAAATCCTTGGAATTCTCTGCCACGAAGGTTAGCGGAGGTTGAGTCATTGACTACATTGAGATCAGAGATCAATAGATTTCTGGATATAAATGACACCAAAAGATATGGGAATAGAACAGAAAATGACATTGAGGCAGATGATCAGCCATGATCTAAAATGATGGATAGGTTTTATGGGCTGTTTGGCCTACTCCTGCAACTCTATTTTTAACTTCTCCTGGAGTCTCTAGGAATTGATCTTTAATTCCCAGGACACTGGTGAGGAAACCCGGAGAAAAATCACAAAAATATAAAAAGAAGGGACTTGCTTTTCATTTTCTTTGAAGAGTTTGCTTCATGAGATATTAAAAAAAGGGATGTTAATTGTGAAATTGGGTTGTGAAGAATCTGTTCTCTTTTTACTTGACATTGGCAGTTGAAGTATCTTGAGAATATATATGTTTGGCAAATACTGGTGGGATTAGTCAATATACAGAAACAGAATTAGACCATTCAGCCCATCAAATCCACTCATCACTTGATCATAGCTGATGCTTCTCAACCCCCACTCTTTTGTCTTTTCCCTGTAACCCTTGATCCCCTTCCTAATCACGAATCTATCTCTGTCTTATAGATACTCAATGAATTGGCCTCTACAACTATTTGTAGTAAGGAGTTCCACAGATTCACCACACTCTAGATGAAGAAATCCCTCCTCATCTCATTTTAGGATGAGGCAGCAGAAGGCAAGACATATCTAGAACTATACAAGATAATGTGACATTAAGCAGAGCTCCCAGCTTCTGAACTGAGCTTTCTTCCTGAATAGGAGAAAGTGAGGACTGCAGATGCTGGAGATCAGAGCTGAAAATGTGTTGCTGGAAAAGCGCAGCAGGTCAGGCAGCATCCAAGGAGTAGGAGAATCGACGTTTCGGGCATGAGCCCTTCTTCAGGAATCTTCAGGAAATGAGGACTAGATAAAAACAAGGACTGCAAATGCTGGAGATCAGAATCTAGATTAGAGCGGTGCTGGAAAAGCACAACAGTTCAGACAGCATCCGAGGAGCAGGAAAATCGACGTTTCGGGCAAAAGCCCTTCATCAGGAATAGAGGCAGAGTGCCTGCAGGGTGGAGAGATAAATG
>NC_057749.1:3400212-3442087 GCF_004010195.1 Chiloscyllium plagiosum
TGGTGGAAGATGAGGCGTTCTTCCTCCAGGTGTCTGGTGGTGAGGGATCGGTGGTGAAGGAGGCCCAGGACCTCCATGTCCTCAGCAGAATGGGAGGGGGAGTTGTAATGTTGGGCCATAGGGCGGGATGGGGTTGGGGGGGGAAGGTAGCTGCGAAAGCGATAGGTGGAATATGTGTGGAAGAAGGTGATAGGTCAGAGGGGGGACTGATGGACAGGTCCAGAGGGTGGTGCTGAGTTGGAAGCTTGGGACTGGGATAATGTGGGGGGAGGGGAAATGAGGAAGCTGTTGAAATCCACATTTATCCCGTGTGGTTGCAGGGTCCCAAGGCAGAGTAGATTTCAACAGCTTCCTCATTTTCCCCTCCTCCCCAGTCCCAAGCCTCCAACTCGGCTCTGCCCTCCAGACCCATCCATCATTGCCCCCTCTGACCTATCACCTCCTCCCTCACTTCCATCCACCTATTGCTTTCTCAGCTACCTTCCCCCCAGCCCCACCCACCTCCCATTTATCTCTCAGCCCCGACCCACAAGCCTCATTCCTGATGAAGGGCTTATGCCTGAAGCGTCGATTCTCCTGCTCTTCAGATGCTGCCTGACCTGCTGTGCTTTTCCAGCATCTCACACTCAACTCAATATATTTCCACATCAGGATTGGAGAGAAACTAGCAGATGGTGGTGTTCCCATGTACCTGCTGTCCTTGGCCTTCTGGATGGTAGTGATTGTGAGTTTGGAAAGTGTTGTTTAAAGAGCCTTAGTGAATTTCCGCAGTGCATCTTGCAGATCGTATGCACAGATACAATGGTCTGTCCTTGGTAAAGACACTGAATGAAGAAGATGGTGGATGGGGTGCCAATCAAGTATTTTTCTGGTGTCAGGTTTTTTTGAATGTTGTCAGAGCTGCATCCACCCAGGCAAGAGCAGAGTGTTCCATTACACTCTCAACTTGGGCCTCATAAATGTGGACAAGCTTTGGAAGTTAGGAGATCAATTACTCACTGCAGAATTCCTAACCTTTCATTCACGATATGTTTCCAGTTGATTTGTAGCTGGCTAGGAATTTTTATCTTAATAGGGAGTTTTTCCTTCAAAAATTGCCCCTGCATCGATCTGTGATGTGTGATGCAGTTCTATTCTAACACAGCTTACATAAAGTAAAGAGCTATACTTCCTTGAGTTTCCAGGCGATGAAATCCTTTGAAATAAAAAGGAAAATACTACAGATGCAGTAGATCTGCAAATAAAGTCAAGAGTACTGGGGAAACTCAGCAAGTCTGGCAGCATCTACAGAGAGAGAAACAGAGTTCATGTTTCAAGCCCAATATGACTGTTCTCTCGAAGTGAACCTTAGAAACCTTCTACTGACCTATATCAATGACAAGGCTGTTCAATGTGCCAGCAACCAGATGAAATGGCCCCCTAATGGTAATGTTACTGATGCTGGAGCTTTCTCTGGAGGTGGCTGGCTAAAACCAGATCCCCATGAATCAGTAACCCCAGCCGATTTACGTCACAAATTTGACTTTCAACACTGAAGTCACAAAGTGGCAATATAAATGTACCACGCGTTACAAAACATAGGTTATACAAACAAAAACAGGTGCCAACTGCTAGTGGTAGAAAACTTAATTATATTTAAATTGGATAATAAAACTGACTAAGGAGTGCAGATAAGAGCTTATTTGCTTTGTTAATTGACCAGGAAGTGCTGCAACCTCTGTTAATACAGAGCTGATACAGAATGGGAGCTTCCTTCTTGGATTAGATGTTCAAGAAGAGCATGTTTTTAGTCAAAAATCACACAACACCAGGTTATAGTCCAACAGGTTTAATTGGAAGCACTAGCTTTCGGAGCGCTGCTCCTTCATCAGGTAGTTGTGGAGGACATGATTGTAAGGCACAGAATTTACAGCAAAAGGTTACAGTGTGATGTAACTGAAATTATACATTGAAAAAGACCTTGATTGTCTGTTGAGTCTTTCATCTGTTCAGATACCATAGTAGTTTCACTTCTTTCATGTGTGAATCACAAAACCTTTTATTTAAAAGTTACATTCTCGGGTTAGCTGTTAACAATGGTGATAGCTAGACAATATGTTGAAGGTGTTAGCCCCCTGTGTTCTTTGTCTATGCCATGATGTTTAGATTGATTCTAATCTAAAAAGTGAGATAAGGGTTTTACATGAATTCATGCATTTTTTGAGCAAAGTACAATGTAACTCTGCAAGTATAAATTCACCCCACAAAATATATGTGTGCATGTGGGTCTTTGTGTCTGTCTGTGTGTGTGTCTGTCTGGGTTGGGGGTTGTGAGTGTAGAGTGTCTAAAGTCTGTGAGGGGGTGTATATGTGAGTGTGGGAGTGTGTGTGTCTGGGGTGGGGGGTTGTGAGTGTCTGTGAGAGAGAGTGTATATGTGTGCGCATGAGTGTAGAATGGTCTAAGTTTCTGAGAGGATGTGTGTGTGTGTAGGAGTGTTTGTGTGTGTATAGTGCAATGGTGATCACCTGTAATGTGATATGAACCCAAGGTCCTGGTTGAGGCCCTCCCTATGGGTACTGAACTTAGCTGTCAGACTCTGCTCGGCCACTTTTCGCTGCTGCCTGTCCCGATGTCCGCCTTGGAGGATGGTCACCCGAAGGTCCGAGGTCGAATGTCCTGGACCACTGAAGTGTTCCCCAACTGGGAGGGAACCCTCCTGTCTGTTGATTGTTGTGCGGTGCCCATTCATCCGTTGTCGTAGCCTTTGCTCAGTTTCCCCAATGGACCATGCCTCAGGGCATCCTTGCCTGCAACGTATAAGATAGACAACGTTGGCTGAGTCACATGAGTACCTGCCATGTACATGGTGGTGTCCATGTCCACACTCTGACACATCTTGCAGCTCCTACCTATGCCTCACAAACCTTATTGAATTATTCAAGCATATGACAAAACACATTGATGGAGGTAGAACATTGGATGTGGTGTACATGGATTTCAGTAAGGCATTTGATAAGGTTCCCCACGGTAGGCTCACTCAGAAACTTAGGAGATATGGGATACAGGGAAATTTGGATGTCTGTGTACAGAATTGGCTGGCTGAAAGAAGTCAGCATGTGGCAGTGGATGGAAAGTATACCGCCTGGGGGTCTGTGACCAGCGGGGCCCCACTGGGATTTGTTCTTGAGCCTCTGCTCTTTGTAGTTTTTATAAATGACTTGGATGAAGAAGTGGAAGGGTGGGTTAGTAAATTCACCAATGACACAAAGGTCTGTGGTGTTGTAGATAGTGTCAAGGGCTGTTGCAGACTACAACAAGACATTGACAGGATGCAGAGCTAGGCTGAGAAGTGGTTCATTTTGGAAGGTCGAATTTGAATGCTGAATGCAGGGTTAAAGGCAGGATTCTTGGCAGTGTGGACCTTGAGGTCCATGTACATAGATCCCTCAAAGTTGCCACTCAGTTGATAGGGTTGTTTAGAAGGCATATGGTGTTTTGGCTTTCATTAATCGGGCTTGAGTTTAAGAGCCGCGAGGTTTTGCTGCAGCTGTATAAAACCCTGGTTAGACCACATTTGGAATAATGTGGCCAGTTCTGGTTGCCTCATTATAGGAAGGATGTAGATGCCTAAGAGAGGGTGCAGAGGGGATTTACCAGGATGCTGCTTGGATTGGAGGGCTTGTCTTATGAAGAAAGGTTGAGTGAGCTAGGGCTTTTTACACTGGAGAGAAGAAGGAAGAGAGGTGACTTGATAGAGGTGTACAAGGTAATGAAAGGCAGAGAGTAGATAGCCAGAGACTTTTCCCCAGGGCAGAAATGGCTGTCACGAGGGGTCAGAATTTTAAGGGCATTCGAGGAAGGAATAGGGGAGATGTCAGAGGTAGATTCTTTACGCAGAGAGTGGTGGGTGCGTGGAATGCACTGCCAGCGGTGGGAGTAGAGTCAGAGACACGAGGGACATTTAAGCGACTGCTGAACAAGCACATGGACGGCAATAAATTGAGTGATGTGTAGGTTAGGCTGGTCTTAGATTAAGATAAATGTTCAGTGTAGCATCGTGGGCCAAAGGGCCTGTACTTTGCTGTACTGTTCTATGTTCTAAGTGTTCTGTCGTCTTCATCACAGAGTTATTATGCAGCAGGAAGAGACCATTCAGTCAATCATGCCTGTACTGATTTTATTCTCGAGCGGCAATCTCCTGCCTGTTCTCCATATCAATTTCTATCCAAATAATCATCCAATTTTTCATTGTAGCTCAAAGAGTGGATGCTTAAGCCTAATTTTTAATAGTTCTGAGCCCAGGATAGAAAGGTGCAACATTGGGTGTTGTCAGGAAGCTGACCACTCAGGAAACTCAAGTTAATTTGGATAAAACTGGGCTGGACATAGTCAGGGTCTTTGGAGCATCTGGGAAAGGTAAAGGGAGGATGATTAAGAAGACAGGATGTACTGAAAAGTTATGCCCATGTTCCTGAACTAGGCATGAAAGAGCAGCTAATTTTAACAAGCAGTGAGTGGGAATGTCTCTTAAATGTGATGATGGATATAATGTGTAATTAGATGAAAACCTATGAGCTACAAGATCAATCTAGAAAAAATGTGGCAACCTCCTTGATCACTGGATCATCCTGCTTTATGAAGGGCTTCAATGGTAATGGTGTCAGTGTGATGAAATCAGAGACAGGTGCACGCTGCATGTCATACATTTTTAAGCTCTCCAGTGTTTCCACCCTTCATTTTCTGGGTAGAACTGGCACCCAGGGTCTATACAGCTTATTCCTTAAGGCATTTCATCAGACTCTAAGGAGTTTGTCCTCTGCCTGTGATCTATCATTTGCGGGCACCATGGACTATGATCTATGAACCGAAAGGGTAATAGATTCAGTTTATGTCCAATCTTCACTTTTCAAACTGGAAGAATGGCTAGTGTGTGAAATTCTAGACAAAATTATGTGCATGTCCTAAATGGGAGAGGAATTTGGAGGGGTCCAAACTGTGCCTGTGAAACAGACATTAAGTGAGAGGTGGTCATATGGTGGTCATATCTCTGGGCCAGCAATTCAGAACCCCAAGTTAATGTTTTGAGGATGTGGTTTTGAATTCCAACATAGCCCGTGATGCATCTGGAATTAAAAAGCTGGCAACGACTAATTACGTAAGTTCACCATAATCCCAGATGACCAATAGGGCTGCTCTCTCAGGGAGATGACCGATTGCGGTTTAACCTGAGGGTCACCACACCTCAGACAAGAGAAATCAAAACCTTCATAGCCTCAGCCAGTGCAGGAATCAAACCCATATTGCTGGCGTCTCTCTGCATGCAAACCAGCTGTCCAGCCAACTGAGCTAACCGAAACCCCATAATTAACTACGTAACTAACGTAACTACTATCATTTGTAATTAAAACCCATCAGGTTCAACATATTCTTTAGAGAAGGGAATCTGCCCTCCTTACCTGGTCTGGTTTACATGTGATTCTGAACCCATTGCAATGTGGGTGATTCCCAATGGCCTTCTGGGTGTTAGGGATGGGCAATAAATGCTGACCCAGTCAGTGATGCCCACACCCCAGCACAAGCATTAAAAAAAACCTGAACCCCTCCAAATTCCACTCCCATTTATGACATGAGTTATTTTGCCAAGAATTTCACACACTGGTCATTCTTCCAGTTTGAAAAGTGAAGATTGGACACAAACTGAATCTATTACCCTTTCGGTTCATAGATCATAGTCCATGGTGCCCGAAAGTGATCAATTACAGGCAGAGAACCAACACCTTTCAGTCTGATGAAATGCCGTGAGGAAGAAGCTGTATAGACCCTGGGTGCCAGTTCTTCCCAGAAAATGAAGGTGGAAACACTGAGGGCTATCAGTCATATCCTGAGTAGAAGGGATATATTGCAATATAGTTGCCCGATAGTTTGCTTTCTGTGTGGAAACGAGAGAAAGGAATGGAGGAAATAACCCTACATCCATTCTTTTTAACTCTTCAGAAGGGATATAAGCGTAAGAGGTGAACTAAAGCCTAAAGTTATAGTGACTTCTGCTGTCCAGCTCTACCCTCTCCTGGACCCACTCTCTCTCCAAGTACCATACCCTCAGAGGAGGTTGGTAAGCCCAGTTTTCCATGTCTTGGTCCAGGGTTACTCTTGGCAAGATTTCTGCCTCCTTTTGTGTTCTTGCTGGCCTAGACCTGGGCCGTGTCTTGCTGTAGATCCTATGATTGGCCTACTGGAAGGATTTACGGGCAGGCAATTACCATGCTTCACCATGTTCCATGGTCAAGTCCTGAACCCTGCTATCCACTGCAGTCTGAGACCCCACCATCGTCTACACTCCACCTCCCCACACGCCCCCACCTCCCCATTCTCCCACCAGCAATACTCACTAACCCAGACGGACAAGTGAATTCAATAATTTCAGTAAAGAATGATCAACCTAGCCAGGCTCGCCATCAGTGGGAACAAGAAGACAATGGCTGAGGATCCAAGCTGTGAGACAGAATTGTCACACGGTATCTCCAGGACTCAGCAACCTCTTTGCTAGATGGAGAATAGTAGAGGGGAGCAGCCGTCCATAACAGACACCACAAACATTGACATGACACTTTTACCACATGGTAACAGGGCTGATGAGAGCCCAAACCCCAAAGGGCAGAGGAACTAGAATGTTAGGAAGCGATATAAAAGGAGCAGCCCACCTATTTGTACCCTACTGCACAATCCACTTCTAATCCCAGCTTTCCATCCAACTATTCTGTTATTTCTCTCTTTGAAGAATCTAATGTTCGGTATTTCCAATATATTTATTTTAGATTTCAGTTTCTTGCTTGTTATTTATGTTTGACGGTTCAAGTGCCTAGTTTTTTGAAAGCACTATTAATCCTATGACCTCTTTAGTTCCTGTTCATTAATTCCTCAATGTGTATTTAATTATTCACAGAGGGATATTGCATCTAATTTTGTTCATAAAGCACCATTACAACACTCATTCAGAGCTGAATTGAAGATATACACACAACTAAAACTCTACTGTACAGATTTCATAATTTCTGATTAGTAAATTTGCAGATGACACTAAGATTGGTGGAGTAGCAGATAGTGAAGGGGACTGTCAGAGAATGCAGCAGAATATAGATAGCTTGGAGAGTTGGGTAGAGAAATGGCAGATGGAGTTCAATCCGGGCAAATGCAAGGCGATGCATTTTGGAAGATCCAATTCAAGAGCAAAACATACGGTAAATGTGGAAAATTGACAGAGACAGAGAGATCTGGACATTCAGGTCCATTGTTCCCTGAAAGTGGCAACGCAGGTCGATAGAGTTGTCAAGAAGGCATACGGCATGCATTCCTTCATCGAACTAGATATTGAGTACAAGAGTTGTTATAGTTATAGGGTCATAGAGATGTACAGCATGGAAACACATCCTTCGGTCCAACTCGTCCATGCCAACCAGATATCCCAACCCAATCTAGTCCCACCTGCCAGCACCCAGCCCATATCCCACCAAACCCTTCCTATTCATATACCCATCCAAATGCCTCTTAAATGTTTCAATTGTACCAGCCTCCACCACATCATCTGGCAGCTCATTCCATACACGTACCACTCTCTGTGTGAAAAAGTTGCCCCGTAGGTCTCTTTTATATCTTTCCCCTCTCACCCTAAATCTATGCCCTCTAGTTCTGGACTTCCCAACGCCAGGGAAAAGACTTTGTCTATTTATCCTATCCATGCCCCTCATAATTTGATAAATGTCTATAAACCCCTCCGCCTTTGACGTTCCAAGGAAAACAGCCCCAGCCTATTCAGTCTCTCCCTTGGAGAGCAGGTTCATAGCTCCTTGAAAGTGGAGTTGCAGGTAGATAGGATAGTGAAGATGTTTGGTATGCTTTCCTTTATTGATCAGAGTATTGAGTACAGGAGTTGGGAGGTCATGTTGCGGCTGTACAGGACATTGGTTAGGCCACTGTTGGAATACTGTGTGCAACACTCCCTAGGATTTTACCATTAAGTGTATACGTCCTGCCAAGATTTACTTTCCCAAAATGCAGCACCTCACATTTATCTAAATTAAACGCCATCTGCCACTTCTCAGCCCATTGGCCCATCTGATCATGACCCTGTTGTAATCTGAGGTAACCTTATTTGCTGTCCACTATACCTCCAATTTTGGTGTCCTCTGCAAACTTACTTACCTCTTATGCTCACATCCAAATCATTTATATAAATGACCAAAAGGTAGCGTACCCAGCACCAATCCTTGTGGCACTCCACTGGTCACAGGCCTTCAGTCTGAAAAACAATCCTCCACCACCACCCTCTGTCTTCTACCTTTGAGCCAGTTCTGTATCAAAATGTATAGGAGAAAGTGAGGACTGCAGATGCTGGAGATCAGAGTCAAAGAGTGTGGTGCTGGAAAAGCACAGCCGGTCAGGCAGCATCCAAGGAGCAGGAGAATCAACGTTTCGGGTATAAGCCCATCATCAGGAATGAGGCTTGTGGGCCAAGGGGGCTTAGAGATAAATGGGGTGGGGGCGGGGGCGCTGGGCTGGGGGGGTGAAAGGTAGCTGGGAATGTGATAGGTTGTGATAACCCCCACCTTCAGCTACCTATCATACTCTCAGCTACTTCTCCCAATCCCATCCCCTCCCATTTATCTCTCACAAGCCTCATTCCTGAGGAAGGGCTTATGCCTGAAATGTCAATGCTCCTGCCCCTGGATCTTGCCTGACTGGCCGTGCTTTTCCAGTACCACACTCTCCGATAGTTGTATTGGATTTTGGTTCAGCCACATTTGGAATACTGCGTACAGTTCTGGTTGCCACATTACCAAAAGGATGTGGATGCTTTGGAGAGAGTGTAGAGGAGGTTCACCAGGATAATGCCTGGCATGGAGGGTGCTAGCTATGAATGCAGGTTGAGTAGATTAGGATTATTTTCATTAGAAAGACGGAGGTTGAGGAGGGACCTGACTGAAGTCTACAAAATCATGAGAGGTATAGACAGGGTGGTTAACAAGAAGCTTTTTCCCAGAGAGGTGGACTAGGGGTTATGAGTTCAAGGTGAAAGGGGAAAATTAGGTTTTTTTCTGAAGTGTATTAACTGCTTCATCTAAGAGACACGACAGCCAGCCTACTCTTAGCAATTTACAATGAGCAAATCATTAATAAGAAGATAATCTGCATTTTTGTTTGAGTAGGTCACCAGGGAGAATTCCCCTACACGGCAGGAGTTTGATTTAAATATCATGAACGCTCACACCCCCCTCGAGAGTAGGACAGAGACACAATGTGATGCCATCAAAATGGCAGTAAGGACTTCTGTGCCAAATTGGGCCCTCATAAAGCAACAATAAATTAATCCTCATGCCTCCTCCACACCTATAATTGGTGATTGGTTGAGGCTTAAAATTCCTTCAGGGTCTTTTTTATTGCTCACTATGTTAGTCCTTGCTGAAAGTACCAATAGAAACCCACAGCATCAGTGATCCAACAAGTGGATTGAAGGCCCCTGTGTACTTCTGGATCTAAGCTGGCATTTTAAACTTAAATAAGAGCCATTATGAGGGCATATCGATGGCCTGAAAGCCAGGCTAGTTGATCTAAACAGGCTAAAAGAGTTCAGTAGAGATGCAGTGGCAGGTATTTAAGGGAATATTCAGAATACACAAAATAGATTCTCACAATGGGAAAGAAAATTACCCATGCAGAGGACTTGGCCTCTGATTTTAACATAGAAAAAAAAATAAAGATAATATCAAACTTAAAGAGAAAGCAAATATTTGAGCAATGATTTGTGGCAGGTCAAAAGACTGGACAGAATATTAGAAACAGTGAAAATCATGAAACAATTAGTAAGGTGGGAAAATTTAGAGTATGGTGAGTTAGCTGGCTAGATGTATAAAAACAGGTAGTAAGAGCTTCTATAAACATTTACAAAAGAAAAGCATCAACAAAGTCTGCATTAGTCTTATAGAAAGTAAATCTGGAGAATTAAAAATGGAAACTAGGTGATAGCAGATTGATTGAATCTTGCATCAGTCTTCACTATAAAGGAAACAACTACCAGCTCAAAAATAGCTGCAAATCAGGAAATGGAAGAGAGGGAGGAACTCAGGAAAATCATACACACTGGGGACATGGTAATGAGGAAG
The DNA here is from genome assembly GCF_004010195.1 of Chiloscyllium plagiosum. Lineage (NCBI taxonomy): Eukaryota > Metazoa > Chordata > Chondrichthyes > Orectolobiformes > Hemiscylliidae > Chiloscyllium > Chiloscyllium plagiosum. The sequence goes on from NC_057749.1 coordinate 3,410,350, forward strand.
TTGATTGAAACTGCCACCTGAAAAGACTGTGGGTCTTGATGGACTTCATCCTTGGGTCTTTAAAAAATGTGGCTCATGAGAAAATTGCTGCATTTGTTCTAATTTTCTGAAATCCCCTAGATTCAGGGAACATTCCATTCAATTGGAAGTGATTAAATAAAACTCTTCTATTCAAAAAGGGTGTGGGAAAGAAAGCAGAAAGCAACAGGCCAGTTGGCTTAATATCTATCATAGAATCATAGAATTATAGAATCCCTACAGTATGAAAGCAGGCCATTCGGCCCTCTGAAAAACAGCCCACCCAGACACCCCCTCCCACCCTGTCCCTGTAACCTTGCATTTACCATGGCCCATCCACCAAACCTGCAAATCTTTGGATTGGGGAGATAATTGGAGCACCGGAGGGAAACCCATGCAGATGCAGGGAAAGTGTTATGACACAGAGGCGAACCCCTCTGTTAATTAAACGAAAGACCCAGAAAACCTTGTCTCGCCTCATAATATGTTAAAATATGAGTGACCGAGAACTCCCAAATTCCACTATTTAAAGAAAATATCAATTTATTTTTGAACACTGAAAGTGATCATTAAACAAAAACTACTCACAAATCTAAGCCTCCCTTTCTTTTAACTGTTTTGTACTTGCCTCCAACTCTATAAAAAAAATGCTGTTCCAATAGGACACATTGAAATTACAACAACTTAATTTCAAACCACACAGCTTCTGTCGTCTTCTGTATCTTTCTTCTTCCGGCTGTGGATCTCCCTGGGTTGTCTTCTTTCTTTTCACTCTGAGTCTGTGTCACAATGAAAGATAGAGAGGGTTTTTTAATTTCTTGGAAAGCAAGATGTTATATTGGCAGTTATCTCACTCCCTCTATGGAAGTTGTTCTCTGATCAATTTTCAAAAAGCCTGCATTCTTATATCACCACGTCAAATCATCTCATTGGTTCAATGTTGGCAAAACCATAAATTCAAACTTGATTGGGTTTTAGTATCCTGGGGCATAAGTTAAACTGATTGGTTAAATTCAGATTGTTGTCAAAATAGAAACCAAAACTCAGGTATCCATTTCACAGCCAAATGTTACATATTTTAAATTTACCAAACATTGTAGGACTGCCTTCTCATCATATACACAGGTGCCTGTAATCTCTCTGTTCAGAATAGCATTCTCTCTCTCTTAAAGGTCCAATACACGCCTTCAAATTCATAACAGAAGCTATTAATAAAGAAAGGGCACTTGGAAATCAAGGTAATCAGGCAGAGTGAACATGGTTTTGTGAAAGGGAAATCAGAGTTAACCAATGTTTAAAAGTTTTTTGAGGCTGTGGATAAAGGGGAATGGTAAATACTGTACTTAGATTTCTAGAAAGCATTTGATATCTAAGGAGAAAGTGAGGACTGCAGATGCTGGAGATCAGAGTCAAAAATTATGGGCAGCACGGTGGCACAGTGGTTAGCACTGCTGCCTCACAGCGCCAGAGACCCGGGTTCAATTCCCGCCTCAGGCGACTGACTGTGTGGAGTTTGCACATTCTTCCAGTGTCTGCGTGGGTTTCCTCCGGGTCCTCCGGTTTCCTCCCACAGTCCAAAGATGTGCAGGTTAGGTGGATTGGCCATGCTAAATTGCCGTAGTGTTAGGTGAAGAGGTTAAATGTAGGGGTTGCGCTTCGGCAGGTCGGTGTGGACTTGTCGGGCCGAAGGGCATGTTTCCACACTGTAAGTAGTCTAATCTAAGTGTAGTGCTGGAAAAGCACAGCAGGTCAGGCAACATCCAAGGAGCAGGAAAGTCGATGTTTCAGGCAAAAGCCCTTCATCAGGAATGGCCCTTCATGATGAAGGGCCTCTGCTCAAAACATCGACTGTCCTGCTCCTCGGATGCTGCCTGACTGGCTGTGCTTTTCCAGCACCACACCTTTTGACTCTGATGTATCTAAGTTAATTGTGGGAAAAGAAAATGCTCATGGTGAGGGAGTAATACACTGGCATGGATGGAAGATTGGCTGGCTGGCAGAAAACAGCCATTATACATAAATGGGCCATTTTCTGGTGAGCAAACTATTAACAACTAGTTTGTCACAGGGGTCAGTGCTGAGGCCTCAAACTTTATGCAATTTATAAATGACTTGGCTGAAAGGACCAAAGGCAGCATAGCTAAATTTGATGAGATGGATTAGAGTGGTGGCCTAGGCAGAATGGGAAGCTGGGAAAGCAAAGGGCCTGGATGTTGGAGGCGCCAGAACAATCCTGGGGAGTAAACTCCGATGCAGAGGGGTGAGGTACAATTTTAGGGACAATAGGGTGAGTGCTGAATCTTAAAGATGGGGAAAACAATGGGGTAATCAGGTTCATTGATTGTGTGTATGGAATGAACTGACAGAAGAAATGGTGAAGGCTGGTGCAAATGCAACATTTAAAAGGGTTCTGGAAGAGCTTAGAGGGATACGGGCCAAATGTTGGCAAATGGGACTAGATTAATTTAGGATATCTGGCCGGCATGGATGAGTCGGTTTGAAGGATCTGTTTCTGTGCTGTACATCTCTGTGACTCTATGACACCAAGGAAGGATGAAGAGCACTGGAACTGAATAGAGGGTAAAGTTGAGGCTGAGCATGTGGATCTGAATGGGAGTGTGATTGAGGTGGGCAGGAGGAGCAGGAATATTCTGGGAGAGAATGCAAGTGCCTGAGGGAGGAAGATGGAGATTGAAGGAAGTCAGAGGGATTGGGAGAAAAGAAAGAAATCCAAAGGTTTTAGGAGGGGAATGTGAATCCTGAATAGGGAGAACAAAGGCAAAAGACTTAAAAGAAAAGTTTACACCAACTGTCATTTGCAACTGCATTTTCCCAAATGACTCTCAAAAAGCACAAAAGGAAGAAGGCCCCAGACCTCTCCCCTTGTGTGACAGCGTCCAGCACAAACTCTCCACCTGAAGCTTCCAGAACAGAAAGGGTTGGCTTTGTGACAGCAATTGGTCAGCGTTTTGCACAAAAGGGAAACCCTCACCTCACGAGGTGAAAAGGGTGTAATGGCTGCAGCCAACCACATCCCAACCGTGTCCCATTAATCGGGAGTAAGAAGGGCACCTAACACAATTCTGCTGATGCTGGAAGGGGCTGCTCGATATTATGTTGTCTGCACGCTTTCTAAATATGGTGCTCAGACTCTGGAGCCCAGCAGGCTTCAGAATTGCCTGCCCCCCTCCCCCCCCCCCCCCCCATTTTCCTTATTTAGGAATGAAATGAGCAGAGAAAGTTGGCCCTGCCATTGAGTGAAACCCCTTTTGCTTTTCAACCCATATTCCCACTGAGCCTCAGGAATGACAATGTTACCCAGCATTTATCGACCTGACACCTGCCTGCAGTTAAAGAATGGGTACTTGGCACTGTTTCTGAAATGGATTTTCCTGGAGCAAGACCTGAGCCTGTCTCCAGGGGCTGCAGTGTGGGGTTGGAGCGGTAGCATTTATGGGCTGTCACTCAAACCATTTCGCCCAGTAAATCCTAGGCAGAACTCCAATCCAGTGAAGAGAGATTGAGTGAGCGAGGGCTTTTCATACTGGAGAGATGAAGTCATGATTCGGAGATGCCGGTGTTGGACTGGGGTGTACAAAGTTAAAAATCACACAACACCAGGTTATAGTCCAACAGGTTTAATCGGAAGCACACTAGCTTTCAGAGCGACGCTCCTTCATCAGGTGATTGTGTTTTCATCACAATCACCTGATGAAGGAGCGTCGCTCCGAAAGCTAGTGTGCTTCCGATTAAACCTGTTGGACTATAACCTGGTGTTGTGTGATTTTTAACTCTGGAGAGATGAAGGAAGAGAGGTGACTTGATAGAGGTGTACAAGGTAATGAGAGGCAGAGAGTAGATAGCCAGAGACTTTTCCCTAGGGCAGAATTGGCTGTCATGAGGGGTCATTTATCCTTTTGGGCTGGTAGCTCAGAGGCAGGAACACTACCCACCTCACCCATTCCCAACACAGTGCACTCTGTTTTCAGGACAGGGATTAAAACCTAAGCGGCCAACGTTCTTAAAATCTGAAGAATAAAAAGCAGATTTATTTGTGAGATGTCAATTGTGTTTGGTAATGAAGGATTTATTTTTTGACTGAAGCAGTTTGACCTTTTAAAGTGCAGTCTGAGGTGTTTTTGAATGATTTCTCTCAGCTCCCCAGTGAAATAGTATTCAGTGTACTCCCCCTCTGATATTAATATTCACTGAACTATTCTCCTACATCTACCAGTCAGACAGAAGTTGTTCAACATGTAAGATGTGAATTTGACAGGGCAGATGTTCCTCTGTCACAACTGGGTTTATAGAAACACATATGCCCAACACAGAGGCAGATCACATGGGGGAGGAATGCACAGAGACGTCATAGACCGTCCATTCATTTCAGAAAGATAGAACTTTGATTAAACTGAGCTATATTACGTGTTCAGTCCAATCCAAAAAGCAGCCAGGATTGACAAGAGTGTTAGTTTTGGAAATCTGTCTGAAGTCATGAAAGACTGCAGCAGAAAATATGTGGATTCACATGAAAGAATGATGGTTTGGGAAAAAAACAAGATAAATACCAGGGAACAGTGAGCAAAAGCTCATCATCAGCGATTAAAGTCCCTCCCCCTTTGTTGTGCTAATAAGACATATCTTTCTTAAAACTGAACACCATACGCCTTCTTAAAAATCCTATCAACTTGGGTGGCAACTTTGAGAGATCAATGTACTGGATTCCACACGGCCAAGAATCCTGTCTTTAACCTTGTATTCAGCATTCAAATTCAACCTTCCAAAATGAATTACTTCACATATATCCAGGTTGAACTCCATCTGCCTCTTCTCAGCCCTGCATCTTGTCAATGCCTTGTTGTAGCCTGCAACAGCCCTCGACACTATCTACAACACCACTGACTGTGGATGAGTAACTTTGTCCGAGGTAAACTTATTAACCCACCCTTCCACTTCTTCATCCAAGATATTTACAAAAACTACAAAGAGCAGAGGCCCAAGAACAGATTTCTACGAGGCACCATTGGTCACCGGCCTCTAGATGGAATACTTTACATCCACTGCCACTCGCTGTCTTCTTTCAGACAGCTACATTTCCCTGTATCCCATACCTCCTAACTTTCTGAATGATCCTACCGTGGGGAACCTTATGCAGTACAAATATAAGGAGCATTTGGATGACTTGAAGTGGTTGAGGTTTACGAGCATTGGGATCCATATTTTGGATGTTTGATTGCACTTAATCATTTACTTACTGTCATTATGTTATCTGGTACTGCACAATGCTGAGAGATCATGGTTTGGGACTCTAATGTTGGCAGCATTAATACTGATGGCCATATGCAGTGCTACGGATATAAAACCAACTGATTCTGGTCATTGTACTTTGAGTACTTCTTTTTAACAGAATTGATACTATTATACTTGATATTTGCTATTATATAGAGCAAAGCTGGAAATGTATCAACATTAATTGTTCAGTAGATTCAATGTTTTCTTTGTATTCATACAGTCACAGAGTCATACAGAATAGAAATGTACAGATTACTGCCTTTGGCTCAACCATATCTATATTGACCAAACAATACCAAGCTATTCTAAACCCATTTACCTTCACTCGGTCCATAGCCTACAGAAGTCACAGGACACCAGATAAGGGAGATATCCGAGGTGGGTTCTTTACACAGAGAGTGGTGGGTGCGTGGAATGCACTGCCAGCGGTCATAGTAGAGTCAGATAGATTTGGCAAAAATGAGGACTGCAGATGCCGGAAACCAGAGGTTAGATCAGAGTGGTGCTGGAAAAGCACAGCAGATCAGGCAGCATCCGAGGAGCAGGAAAATCGACGTTTCGGGCAAAAGCCCTTCATCAGGAATAGCTGATGAAGGGCTTTTGCGAGAAATGTTGATTTTCCTGCTCCTCGGATGCTGCCTGACCTGCTGTGCTTTTCCAGCACCACTCTGATCTAAACTCAGAGACATTAGGGACATTTAAGCAACTACTGGACAAGCACATGGACAGCAGAAAGTTGAGGGGTGTGTAGGTTAGGTTGATCTTATATTAATATAAATGCTCGGCACAACATCATGGGCCGAAGGGCCTGTACTGTTCTGTGTTCTGTGTTCTATACATCATTTCAGAATCTACCATGCCAGGTTCCCTCAGGATCTTACTTGTTTCAATAAGATCACATCTCATTCTTCTAAACTCCAATGGACACAACACTCTGGGACAGCACAGTAGCTCGCACTGCTGCCTCACAGCGCCAAGGGCCTGGGTTCGATTCCAACCTCAGGCGACTGTGCAAACTCCATACAGACATTCTCCCCGTGTCTGCGTGGGTTTCCTCTGGGTGTTCCAGTTTCCTCCCACTGTCAAAGATGTGCAGGTCAGGTGGATTGGCCATGCTACATTGTCCAGGGATATGCAGGCTAAGTGGGATAACCATGGGATAGGATAGGGGTGTGGATCTAGGACGGTCAGTGTGGACTTGATGGGCTGAATGGTCTGCTTCCACGCTGTGGGGACTCTAAGACTCTATGACTGATACAAGCCCAGCATATCCAACCATAAGATAACCCCTAACCTGGTATTAGGTGAGTGAACCCCAGAAGGAACATGGGTCGAAAAATAATAATACTTGGAAAAAAAATGTGCCAGTGTTACTGGAGCACTGTCCTGAAGTACACAAAACAAGTCAGACCAGTTTGCATCATTCACAAATTAGACTTTCCTTCTAAGATCTTATGTCCTTTCTTAAATAATGAGACCAAAACTGTACACAGTATTTCACATGTGCCCTCTCCATAATCTATACAACCGTAGCAAAACATCCCCATATTCTATTCCACTCTCAATAATTTATATTAATGATAATAATTTGCCTTCCTAGTCACTTGCATTTGGTTACCAATCCTTTGTGATTCGTGTGCCAGGACAACATGACCCCTTCCTCTTAAATAATATGCTACTTTTCTGTTCCTCCAGCCACAATGGACAAGTGCCCAATTTCCCACATTATATTCCATCTGCCAATTGTTTTGCCCACTCACTAAAACTACCCATATGCATCCTTATGTCCTCTTCACAATCTACCTGTCGACACAAAAATCGCCCATTTTCCCCACCCAGTTGCCAATTAATCCTCTATCTCTGTTAAAATATTCCGCCCCACACCAAATGCTCATATATTGCAAAGTAACCTCTGATGTGGTACCTTGTCAAATGACTTCTGGAAATCTAAGTACATTGACTGGTTCTCCTTTATCTATGTTGTTACTTCATCAAAGAATTCTAATAAATTAGTCAAATGTGATTTCACTTTCACAAAACCATGTTGACTTTGCCTGATTGTGTTCGGATTTTCTAAGTGCCCTGTGAAAACCTCATTAATAGTTTCTGCCATTTCCCTAAAACAGATTTTATGTTAATCACCTTGTAGTTTTTGATGTTTAAACCCAATGCCACAAATTAACAGGTGACATTCCCTTAAAGGGGAACCAAAGCAGAAATCAAAACTTCCACATAGAGCTTTTCAATTAAAATTCCATTGATGCACTCCAAGCCCTCGCTTGCCCACTGCAAAGCCTTGAGCACAACCTGTCACAGTGCGCCCCAGCTCCATGGGCATCGAGGTATGTGGAAGGGAGGAAGGCAGTCCCTCAACTTAACAATACAATGAACATAACATGAACACCAAGGAGCTGTGATTTGGAGATGTCCGGTGTTGGACTGGGGTGTACAAAGTTAAAAATCACACAGCACCAGGTTATAGTCTAACAGGTTTAATTGGAAGCACACTAGCTTTCGGAGCATCGCTCCTTCATCAGGTGGTAGTGGAGGGCTCAACTACCACCTGATGAAAGAGCGACGCTCCGAAAGCTAGTGTGCTTCCAATTAAACCTGTTGGACTATAACCTGGTGCTGTGTGATTTTTAACCAAGGAGCTGATGTTTTTCAGAGCTGTCCTGGTGAACATTGTTGAGAAGATAATCAAGAGTTTTTCACCGGTTTCCAGCTAAGTAAACTCTGCACACCCTGCTCTTTCAGGTATTTCTGATAATCATGGGCCACATTAGCCGATTTGTAAAAAAAACTAGAAATGCTGTTTTCAGGCCAAATGCTTAATACCTTCAAACGCTTGACCAGGAGCCACTGCACACCCATTGCAAACTGCAGAAAATCCTTTCATCCCAGGTCATCTTGACCAGTTGTTTGCAAAAAGATTGTCTGATTTGCAAGGAAAATTCAGGCAAATCTGGCTTTGGCTTTGTAAACTAAATCTGGCAAGATCTTAAACTGCAGACTTGTTTTGGTCAAATCAGTTTGTTACTGGAAAACTTGAAAAATATTCTTCAGTTGGTACGTCTGGCATTAGGTTTTGCTCACAGTTTCTACTTTCTTTGGCAGGACTAGCTGCAGAATGTATGTGAGTATTACTAACTGTGTATTGTAAGCCAGGCAACATTGAGGGAAACTCACAAAGAGCATCTGTTGGAATGTGAAACCTTCAGTCGAGCATGACTCTGTTGTTGAGTTGATCCTTGTAGGAAGAGGTGCTGCTCGAAATGTGACTGAGTCTCTTTTGCTCATTTTGTAGCTGATGTCCATGGATTCTGATTGTTACTGACACTGAACAAGATTCCTCCTGAGCCAATTGCTCTTTGGCCAAATGAATACAAAGAAAGGAATGTGTCAAAAGGATATCATGCAGCAGCCGATGGCAGTTAAGCAGAAAATTTAACCAAAAATCAAAGATTCCAAGGTCACCGAGCTGTACGTGACTTTTTCATGCCCAGATCTGGTTATAGCCATTGAATCATACAGCACAGAAACAGACCCTTCAATTGAACCACTCCATGCTGACCGAGTTTCCCAAACTAAACTACGCCCAACTGCCTATCCTTGGCCTATATCCCTCTAAACCTTTCACATTCATGTACTTATCCAAATGTCTGTTAAGTGCTGTAACTGTACCCTCAGTCACCACTTCCTCTGGAAGGTCATTCCACACGTGAACCACTCTCTGTGTAAAAACAAAAATTGCCCCTCATGTCTTCTTCAAATCTTTCTCCTCTCACCTTATAAAAACTCTAGTCTTGAAATGTCCCACCCTACGGAACAGACATCTGCCATTCACCTTATCAATGCCCCTCATGATTTTATAAATCTTTATCAGGACACCTCTCAACCTCCTACACTCCAGTGAAGCATGTCCCAGCCTATCCAGCCTTTCCTTATAACTCAAACCTTCCATACCCAGCAACATCTTGATAAATCTCTTCTGAACCCTCTCCACCTTAATAATATCCTCTCAATAACAGGGAGGCAAGAACAATACACAGTGCTCCAGAAGAGGCCTCACCAAAGTCCTGTACAACCTCGACGTGACGTCCCACCTCCTATACTCAAAGGTCTGAGCGATGAAGGCAAGCGTGCTAAACACCCTCTTAACCACCCTGTCTATATTGGCTGCAAACTTCAAAGAATTATGTACAGTACTTGAACCCTGAGGTCATTCTGTTCTACAACACTACCTAGCCAAACGGATCATCTGGCTTTTGAGTTTTTCATAGTAACTGAGTGGCTTGCTGGCCTATCACGGAGATGAGAGCTGAAAATGTGTTGCTGGAAAAGCGCAGCAGGTCAGGCAGCATCCAAGGAGCAGGAGAATCGATGTTCCGGGCATAAGCCCTTCTTCAGGAGAGCAGAGTCAACCTGTACATGGGACTGGGAGTCACTTGTAGAATAAGGTTCCCTTTTAATGAAAAAGTTAGTGAACCACTTTCTGATCATCCAAAAGCTTCACTGTCTGCTCCCCCATAACAGGAGCTTCTTATTCCAGATTTAACAACTTCAATTATTTTTAAGCTGAATTTAAATTCAGAAAGTGCCATTATGAGATTTGAACACAGTAAACTCTGGATTAACCAGTTCTATACATTAACCAAGGTAAGCAGTACTGCAGCTTACACATCAGCAAACAATGGCTAAAGCTGTCGGATAGTTTCCTTATTTGACTGAGTGGCCAATGTATGAGATATTTGAACTCAAAGTTGCTCCACTCAAATCTTCAAGGAATGCTTTAGTTGCACTGAAAGACAGTGAACACGATTACTGCTGACTGAGATCTGGACTCATATTACATTTTGGGACCATAGGATCAGGAGTAGGCCATTCACCGCATCAAACATGGCCCAGCATTCAATATGGCCCTTGCTGATCAAACAGGGAACAGTATAGCACAGGAACGGGCCCTTCGGCCCAGTCCAACCCAGAGCCCTGTACACTGCTGGGAGTCAGAAATCCATCAACCTCGATCTTAAACATTCTCTCTAAAACTGAGTGTCCACAGCCCACTGTGTTAGAGAATTCCAAATGTCCACAACTGTTTGAGTAAATTGTCCTCATCTCCTAAGTGGCATTCCATCTTATTTTTAAATTGTGCTCCCCTGGGTTTTGGACTCCCCCAACCACTGTTTAATCTGTATTTGCAAAAAGAAAAGCAACTTATTTCACATCCTGCTTTAGATTGATTTTTTTTTTTAAGAAACTTTTTTTCTTGAAACCCTTCATGATCAATCAAACCTTGATAGCACGAGGTAGCGCCGATACAGTCATCGATGTAGCGGAGGAAAAGGTGGGGGGTGGTGCCAGTGTAGCTGCGGAAGATGGACTGTTCCACATATCTGCTGATTGATCTGCAACTGCTGATAGCCTTCAGTGGCTTATTAATGAGGATACCCAGGTCCCTTTGTACATCTACATTTTCCAACATCTTGCCTGCTAAGGGTGGCACAGTGGTTAGCACTGGTGTCTCACATCACCAGGGATCTCGGTTCGATTCCAGCCCTGAATGACTATCTTCGTGGAGTTTGCATGTTCTCCTCATGTCTGTGCGGGTTTCCTCCGGGTGCTCTGATTTCCTCCCACAGTCCAATGATGTGCAGGCTAAGTGGATTGGCCATGGGATTTAATGTTTACGGGGAATAGGGTGGAGGTTTGGTTAGGACTATTCTTCAGAGAGAGAAAAACACAGTTAACGTTTCAAAACTGACAAATGATTCTTGTTTAGAACGCAAAGTCTTGCCAAATCTCAGTGATCTTTTTGGCTCCACATGTGGTAGAAATGTGTTATGAATGAAAGGTTTGCTATGTCATTTCTCAGGGCAGGTACGAGTCAACCACGTTGGGCTGGGTCCAGTGTGATGTATAAAATATGTATTCTTTTTCTCCAGAGAGACTACTGGATCAGTTGTGGTTTGATTATCAATCCAATAATTCCATTGTTACTCTTCTATTTCCACAATCCAATCTCAGTAACATAGCCCAGCTTCATTTAAAGAGCTGCTGAAGGCACAATGGGCTGAATGGCCTCCTCCTACACTGTAATAATTCTGTGGTTCTGGGTCTCCGCTGACCTGCTGCTGAAACTCTCCCTCATGTCTTTGTTAACACAAGACTCAACAATTCTAGTGCACGCTGGCTGGTCTCCCACATTTTACCCTCTGCAAATGTTAAGGTCTTCTAAAACTGTGCTGCCCCATTTCTAAACTCACACCAAGTCATGTTCACCTATCATCACTGACTTACAATGGTACCTAGTCAAGCAATGTCCTGATTTTAAGAATCACATCCCAGTCTTCCAATCCATCCATGGCCTTGCCCTTCCTGGTAACTTCCTGGGGGAATTAGGTTGGAAGACTGATTTGAGTTTGATTTGATTTATTATTGTCACATACAGTGAAAAGTACTATATTGCGTACTAACCTGACAAATCATACCTTACATGAGTACATGAGAGTAAGAGAACAGAATTCATAATATAGTGTTACAGCTACAGAGAAGGCGCAGAAAAAGATCAACTCTATTGTATGAGACGTCCATTCGTAAGTCTGATAACAGTGATGAAATTCAATCGTATCCCCACAGCTGTGTATACTTATGTGGAGTTCTATCCATCATTGTACTCAGAATGGAATTGCTTGCATTGAATAATGACTGTGTTTCAAATACATGTCTAATATTTTATCTCTGGCAGCTCCGCACTCTGCCTGACATCTGTTCTCTTATGTTCACTTGCACATCCCCAATGATAATAGTTTCACCAATAATACCCAGGCTGTCTGTTAACTAGGCCCCAAGGTCAGGCAAAAGTGAGGACTGCAGATGCTGGGGATTAGAGTCAAGAGTGTGATGCTGGAAAAGCACAGCAGGTCACACCGTATCTGAGGAGCAGCAGAATCGATGTTTTGGGCAAAAGCCCTTCATCAGGAATGACTAAAATTATTTAAGTAATGAGATGTTTGTGAGATTTCAGGAGGCCCCAAGATCAGACATTTCCATCTGTTATATAAAGTAATGGGAGACATGTAGTCTGCATCAGACTTCACCAAATCTAACGGTGTCATGCAGTCTTGGGTGGGGAAATTGAGAGAATTGCTCTGGATCACAATGAGGACAGATGTGGTCATCTATGTCTCCCAGTAATCTTATTCGTCTAACTAACCTAACATATACCTATTGTTATGTTTCCAGCTAACTGTAATATTGGACAAGCCAGATCCCACCATTAAACCTGCTTAGTGGCTGTCAGTTTTAGTTTTACAGTTCAGTTGCTGTGGTAATTAGTCACTGAATATAAGTTTATTACACAAAAGAAAGTAATAAACAAAGCTATATTTGGTAATTTTAAAATACCTTATCATAAACAGCAAAAAAGAATGTTTCAATCATCTATCCCAGAAATATTCTTTATGGACACTCCACCCCAGTGAGGTATTACATCTACCTTCACCTTAAAATGTCTTTCTCAATTTATGAGATTTCAGGAATTTCTTTTCAGTGACTTTCTGCACATATACAAAATGTGATGCTCTCTTTACTGTCTCTCTGAGATATACAGGATGGTAACCTGTAAGTAGTGGAGTACCACAGGGAACAGTACTAGGGATACAATTATTACAATACATATAAATTACTGGATGAGGAAGATGAATGTACTATAGCCAAGTTTACAGATGACTCAAAAATAGATGAAGTTAAAAATCACACAACAGCAGGTTACAGTCCAACAGGTTTATTTGGAAGGATGAGGACGAAGTATTTCTCTCAGAGGGTTGTGAGTCTTTGGAACACCTTGCCACAGAGAGCTGCGAGGAAGTGCCCTTGTTTATATCTAAGGTTGAGATAGATAGATTTTTGATCAGTTAGGGAAATCACGGGTTACGTGGAAAAGGCAGCAAAGTGGATATGAGGCATCTTGGCTCAGCCATGATCCTATTGAAAGCTGAATAGGCCCGAGGGGCCGAATAGCCTATTGCTGTTCCTATGGATGACCTGTGGTATGGGTTACTCCCTGCATAGCTCTATTCTCAACCATTCACATTTCTTGTTAGAATTAATTGCAAAGGCAGGCATGGTCAGCGTGGCTTTGTTAAGGGGAGGTCAGGTCTGACCAGTTTGATTTGAATGGTGAAGAGATATTAGGTGTGTAGATGAGGCAATGCTTTTGCATCTACTTGGACTTCAGTAAGCCTTCAAAGATAAGGTCTTCCATAGCAGACAGCAAAGGTAAGAGTCTGAGATCCAAGAAAATTTGACAACTTGAATCCACAATTGCCTGAGCGGCAGGAAGCAGAGGGTGATGGTTGAAAGGTATGTTTCCAACTGGAGATGTGTGTCCAGTGGAGTCCCACGTGGGTCAGTGTAGGGGACCTTGCTGATCATGGTTTACATAAATGACTTAGACTTGAATGTAGGAGGGTTGATCAGTAAGTTCAGAGAAGAGACCAAAAATTGGTGGGGTGGTAAATAGTGAGGAGGCACCTTAGACTACAAGCTGGTCAGATGGGCTGATTAGTGGCAAATGGATAAGTGTGAGCTGTTGCATTTGGGCAGGACAAATGAGGCAAGGAAATCCATGATAACCAATAACACCCTGGAAAGCACAAGGGATCAGAGGACCATGGCGCGCATCAGATCCATCAGGATTAAATGGTTAAGAAGGCATATGGGATACTTGCCTTCATTAGTCAAGGCATAATGTTTAAGAACAGGGATATTATGCTGAAACTGTAGAAAATGTTGGAAAGGTCACAGCTAGAGTATTAGGAGCAGTTCTGGAACCACATTGGAGGAGGGATGTGATTGTCCTGGAAGGGTGCAGAGAAGATTTATCAGGATATTGCCTGGGCTGGAGAGTCTTAGTTAGAGTTTGGATAGACTGGGGTTATTTTCCTGAGAGCAGAGGAGATTGAGATGGACCTGATTGAAATGTATAAATGATGGTTTGTGTAGAATCATAGAGGCACACAGCATGCAAACCATGCTAACCATGTTCCCTAAACCGAACTTGGCCCATTGCCTGTGTTTGGCCCATAGCCCTCTAAACCTTTACTAATCATGTACCTCCCCAAAAATTCTAAATGACATTACGGACTAGTTCTCCACTTCTGACAGGAGATTTCAGTCAGAGCTCCTTCAGCAATGCAGAGTGCACTTTATATCCTTTTAGGAAGGAAATCTGCCATCCTTACCCGGTCTGGCCTACATGTGACTCCAGGCCCGCAGCAACGTGGTTGATTGTCAACTGCCCTCTGGGCAATAAATGGTGGCCTAGCCAGTAACACCCACATCTCAGATACAATTCTTTAAAAATGTGACAGGTGCCTGGTTGTGCAGGATAGTCTGGGAAAGGCTGATCCTGCTCCCTTAGTAACTGCTGTGATCTGAGATTGAAATGCCCAGCAACACAGAAACACATTTTGACAACTCCTGTGAAAGGATAAGTATGGAAAATAAATGAGAGTTTACAGTGCCATGAGGCAAGAGTGCCAGAGTGCCAGGTGGTAGAGTGCCAAGTGGTAAGGGGTGTTGTATCCTGTGCTTGAGGCTTGTCGAGCTCTGTTGGGAGAGGGGTGTGCTGAGTCTTGGGGGAATGGGGGTGTGTTGAGTCTATGGCAGGGATTGTGGATGTCGACTCTTGGGCTAGAGGGGTGTCAGGGAAGGTTCTGGGGGTGTGGAAATTTTGGGGATGGGTGGCAGTTCAGTCTAATAGTTACCCTGGGTCAGACTGGACTTTTAATGGACTCACCTTTCCAAAAATTCTCTGAATTCTCCGATTTTAAATGGATACTTTCAGAGGCTTCCTGGGGAATTGCTCATTGGCATTTTTAATTTTGCAGGTTATTCCATCAGAGTCTGCTAAACCAGGATTCTTGAACGCTCCCCACCTATACTTCAAAACAATATCTGGCTATCAGGAAATCTGAGCCCGTGTCTAAGTCTGATTGCTATCAAACATTAAACTCCATCTTGTTAAGCAAGAGCCTCTTCGAGTGAAGACTCAGTAGCAGTTGTTCTCCCAGTGTAAGGCAAATCATGCCTTCAACCCAGTCATAGAAAGAGGAAGGGGAGTGCATATTCTTCTATTGACAGATACCACTCCTTTTTTTTCATAACTGTCCCATTAGCTCCTAAAGCTACCTGAAAAAAACCTACTTCTCTTTTGACCACCCTGATTTAATATCTCCTTGTGAGAGCTTTGTGACTTTATAACATTTCTGTGCAGTGCCTTCAGACGTTTCATCACTCTAAAGGTGCTAGTTAAATGTAAGTTGTAAAGTAACTACTAGCCTACTGTGCCTGTCTCCAAGACAACATCAAACGTTGACCAATGAAGTCTGGGAGAATTATTTTGTCTTGGTATTTAATAGTGAGACTAATAAAACTGATTTCCTGAAGAAGGGCTTATGCCCAAAACGTCAATTCTCCTGCTCCTTGGATGCTGCCTGACCTGCTGCGCTTTTCCAGCAACACATTTTTAAGCTCTGATCTCCAGCATCTGCAGTCCTCACTTTCTCCTAATAAAACTGGCATGACATTAGAAGTGCAAAATAGTAGGGGCTGGGAGGGAGAGAGCTAATTGATAAAGCCATTGAAAGTTTGAAAGGATAAAACTCCAGTCCAGACAGCTTCCATCCATGCCAATTGAAAATTTGGACAGAAATAGCAGACTGTTAATATAAAATCAAACTCAGTTCAAAAAAGGGAGCAAAAAAGGGAGTCTGTGAACCGTGAATGAGATTTGTATATTTATAAAGGGAGATAAACCACACTGAGGACTATAGAGCAAGGAACTTAACATTCAAGATCAGAAAGAGAAAGGAGTCCTTACTCTGAGCTGTAACAGACAAAGGTACAGAAACTGAAATAGAACAAAACAGGCAGCCCCAAATTTCAAAAGAGGTCATACTTGACCAAACTGATGGAATTCTTGGAAGCAGTAACCCAGAGAGTGGACAAAGTATTGCAGCAGGAATTTTACCAACTCCTCCACTCACCCCCTACTTCCCAGCTGGTGGGAGGGGCTTGGACTGGTGGGAGTGTCATAGGGAGATGAAGAGATAAAATTCCAAGTATAGGGATCAGTGCCTCAACATGGGACCACGGTGCCCACTTTACAAGTGGCAGCACCATGGCTGCTTGCTCTGGTCATGTTTTTCAGCCGGCAAGGGATGCTGGAGGGACCACTCAGTGGAGATCATCCCCCCCACCCCTCACCCCTTGTCTAGTGGGGAGGCTACCATCTGCAAACAGGGTGGAGTGGAGGGGTGAGGGCCATTGGAGCTGTGCAGTCAGCAGGGGTGAGGTGGGGGGATGGTGGGGGGCTCCTCCAGCACCTCAGACCAATGCCAAGGCCTCTGTGTAAAGGTCTTAACCCTGTGATTGGTGGGAGCTGCCTGCCTGGCCTCAGCAGAGAGAAACACCTCTGTGTCTCTCTTTCAGAGTGTCTCAAAATGGAAGCACCCTCTCTCTTTCTCTCTCTCTCTCTCTCTCTCTCTCCTCACAATAGGCACCTCTCTCTGTGACCCTTTGCTTGGACAGTAACCTGGAGAGGCAGGCCGCCATTCTGAATTGAACATCCTGCCCAGCATCAGGCGATTCAAGGCCACCTCTGGAAGGATGACTACCCTCCCCTGTGGACCCAGGAGTCGCCTGCGTTCCTGACACAAAATTTATTCTCTTATGGTCAAGCTCTCTGGATTTTGCAGAGGCTTTCAATAAGATGCCACAGAGAGATTTATGACTAAGGTCAGAACAACACTCTGGACAAGTGGCAGAAATAATGATAATCCATTTCCAGATTAGAGAGTAAGTATTAAAGATATTTACACAACGAGCAGAAGTTCAGTTGCAGTGTTCCTCAAAAATTCAGGACACAGTCCATTATCCAGCAGTTCATTAACCATGTGAACTAAAATCAGAAGTAAAATTTCCAAAATTTATGACATGACACCAAATTGGAGATGAGCCTGAAACAAAAATCAACGATTCATTGAGAATCCCTGCACAACAGGTATGGCATTAGCCAGTATATTTCTGTCGAGTTAAATTTGAGATATTATACTTTCGTAGCAAGAATTAAGAGAACACATTCTCCCTACAGTGTGAGTGTTTCCGTGAGATAGGAGAGCAAATGAATCTGGATGTTTGGAGACACAACTAATCTTGAGGCCTCTTGGTTAAAGGGTTAAGACCTTTACACAGAGGCCTTGGCATTGGTCTGAGGTGCTGGAGGAGCCCACCCCCACCATCCCCCCCCCCCACCATCCCCCCACCATCCCCCCTTAATATTTCAATTAAGTCACCTCTGACTGTTTGAAACTCCAGAGGATACTAGGCCTCTTGTCCTAGTTTCACCCACCAGTGGAAAATCCTCTCTATTTCTGTTTTATAGATTTCCTTCATAATTTTATATGTAATTATATGGATTAGTCAGGCCTTTGAAATAACACGACATACTGACAATTTGCTAAAGGAAGAAAGCTGAAAACCAGAAGTGGTATGAGTGAATAGTTTCAGTCTCCATGTTATTAAGAGTGGAAAATAATGAAAATGACCAAGAATAACACCAGCACAGAGAGGTTGTGTATTTAAGGGAGGATTGAAAAGACAGAGGCTATTTCCTCTGATGAAGAGAAAGTGAGGTCTGACCTGAAATGAATAAAAAACAAGTTGAGACCATTCGGCCTTTCAATCCTGTTCTGCCATTCAATGAGATCCTGGCTGATCTGATTTTATTGCCTACCCCTGGCAATCTTTAAGCCCCTCGGTCATCAAGAATCCAGCTACCTCTGTCTGAAAAGTATTTGGAGATTCTATATCCATTCCCTGTTGAGGAAGGGAATTCTAAAGACTCTCAACACTCTGACAGAAAATAGAAGGTTTCTCATCTTTGCCTTAAACAGATAACCCCTTATTTTTAAGCTGTGACCCCCTAGTTGTAGATTCTCCCACAAGAGGAAGTATCCTTTCAACATCCACCCGGTCAAGATCCCTCAGAATCTTAAATATTTCAATTCTGACTGTTTGAAACTCCAGAGAATACAGGCCTAGCCCCTCTAGCTTTTCCGGTGAGCTTGACCTCTGTGGTGGGGAAAATGCTTGAGTTTATTATCGAGGAAGAAATAGCAGGGTATCTCAAAAGAAATTGTCGCATTGTATAGACTCAGCATGGGTTCATGAAGGGCAGGTCATGCTTCACAAATCTCTTGGAATTCTATGAAAACATTTCAAGCAAGGTAGACAATGGTGACCCAGTGGATGTGGTTTACCAAGATTTCCAAAAGCCCTTTGACAAGGTGCCGCACAAGAGGCTGCTGCAGAAGATAAGGATGCATGGCATTATGGGTAAAGTACTTGCATGGATAGAGGATTGATTGACACAAAGCAAAGAGTGGGGATAAATCAGTGCTATTTTAGCTGGCAATCAGTGACGAGTGGTGTGCCTCAGGGATCGGCGTTGGGACCACAATTATTTACAATTTATATTGATGATTTGGAGTTGGGGACCATGTGTAGGGTGTCAAAATTTGCTGATGACACTAAGATGAGTGGCAGAGCAAAGTGTGCAGAGGACTGTGGAACTTTGCAGAGGAACCTAGATACATTGAAATAGTTGGCGCTAACTCAGTAATCGTATTTAAAGCTAAGGTAGATACTTTTTGAACAGTAAAGGAATTAAGGAATAGCGCGAGTAAGTGGATCTAGTACGTGGAAATATCAGCCATGATCTTACTGACTGGCAGAGCAGGCACAAAGGGGTGGATAGCCTACTCCTGCTCCAGGGTCTTGTGTTCTTATGTTCTCATAAGGCAGTCTCTCATTCCAGCTATTAGTCCAATAAACTTTGTCTGAACTGCTTCCAACACATTTCCATTCTTCTGTACGTACAGTGACCAATCCTGTACAGAGTACTCCAGTTGCAGTCTTACCAATGTGCTGTATAACTGAAACATAAACTCCCTCCTGATGGAGGTGCTGAGGATACTGAAAGGGGAGAAGGTGTCAAGAGATTGTATGGAATTTCTTGGTGCCCTTAAAGGCAGGTTCTGATCCTGGGTGGGCCATTTGATACGGTGGGAGGGTGAGGAGCACCTCTCTGACCTCACTGGTCCCTGAAGGAGTCTGGAATCGGAAGCCTTTTAGATGGTCAGCCCACCTCAGTGCCATTCCTGCTTGCCCACATAACAACCCCACTGTGGCAGCAGTGGCCAAGATGTGCTCCATGTAGAAAGGACCAGGTAAACCCTGCCCGGGCTGTTTGTGGTCCACGAGAAGGGATCCAGCATTGACAGGCACTCGGTGCCCGACTAAGGGACCCAGCATTGGGCAGAAGGGTCTGCAGGAAGGATCTGCACCCTTCTATTCCTCCATTCCCCTCCGGTCACTTACCTTTCACCAGGGATCCCACCATGACAGCATTGGTGAAGGCCTGGGGCCAATGGTGCTGCCATTAACGGAAAGCCACCATCATCTCATTGGTCAGCAGGAACCCATAGCTGGCACCTGCTCCCAGTGGGGGGAGTGTAGCAGTTAAACGTCACATATGGAGATGGAGCCCCATTGGCAGGGTTCCCAAGACCATTTAGTGGCTTAATTCACTCGGGGCTCCCAGAGATCAGGCTGGCAGATGTGCTGCTAGTTTCAAAGGTAGATGTTGCCCCTCCCACTTGGTGCCCAATTTTTCCCTGATATCCCCACGTTTGAGGAAGGACCAGTATCAGGAACCATAAATCGAAGAAAATGACTTTTCAATAATAAAGGAAACTGAGAAGATTCATCTTTATTCAGGATTGGCCAAAGTGTGGGATTCTCTAGCATTAGGACTGACATCAATATATCTAGACAAATACCTGAGGGGGAAAGGCATTGAAGGTTATGTTGGAGATGGCTGAGAAAGTTGGACAAAGGTTTGTGTGCATCATAACCATCAGCACGGACCGAATGGACCAGTGGAATGTTGGCCTTATTTCAAAGAGAGTGGAGTAGAAAAGTAGGGAGGTTTTACTAGAAATATACAAGGCCTTAGTCAGATGCCAGCTGGAACACCATGAACAGTTTTGGGCCCCTTGTCTAAGGGAAGATATCCTGGCATCAGAGGCAGTCCAGAGGAGCTTCACTGGACTGATACTGGTATAGAGGGACTGTCTTATGAGGAGAGGTTGAGTAGGTTAGTCTGTTCTCATTGGGGTTTAGAAGAATGAGCGGCAACATATTGGAAGCATATAAGATTCTTCGGGGATTTGACAGGCTAGATGCTGAGAAATCGTTTACCCTGTGGAAAAAATCCAGGACCAGACGGCCTAATCTCAGAATGAGGGTCACCCATTTTAAACAGAGATGAGGAAAGAAGTTCATCTCTCTCTCTCTCAGAGGGGAGTGGATCTGTGGAATATTTTACAATAGAGGCTGGGTTATGAAGTAAATTTGAGGCTGAGACAGATGTTTACTTGGGAATGGAACTCATTAAATAAAATAAGGATGGAGGGTCAGGTGATATGCTGTTCCTGCATGGTGTGGGAGCTGGTGGACCCCATTGTGGTTCCCAGTGACCATGTCTGTGGTAAATGTTGGTTGTTGGAAGAACTCTGGCTCGGAGTCAATGAGCTGGAGTCTGAGCTTCAAACATTGCCATACCTCAGGGAGGGGAGGGCTACCTGGATGTTTTGTTTCAGGAGACAGTCACACCCCTTAGACTAACTAGCTCGAATTCGGCCAGTGCTCTGGGATAGGAGGGTATGGCTGTGAGTGAGACAGGTCGAGGGATCCAAGAGGTAGCGTTGCAGGAGCCTCAGCCTCTGTCCTTGACCGACAGGTTCAAGAGTTTTGCTCCCTGTGTGGATGGGAATGGGGACTGCAGGGAGAATGAGCTGACTAACCACATCTCCATGGTGCAGGGAGCCATTCAAGTTGGGAGAGAGAAGAGAAATGTTGTTGTCATTGGGGATAGTATAGTTACTGGCATAGACACTGTTCACTGTGACCAGGATTGAGAGTCCCGAAGGCTGTGTTGCCTTCCTGGTGCTTGGGTTCGGGATATCTCATCTGGGCTGCTGAGGAACTTGGAATGGGAGGGTAAAGATCCAGTAGTCATGGCCCATGTAGGACCAACGAGATAGATAAACTAGGGCAGAGGTCCTGTTAAGGGAGTATGAATAGCTAGGAGCTAAATTAAAAAGCAGAACCAAACAGGGAATAATCTCTGGATTGCTATCTGAACCATGAGCTAATTGACACAGGGTCAGTAAGGTTAAGCAGGTAAGTGCATGGCTCAAAAATTGGTATGGGAGAAATAGGTTTGAATTCATGGGGCATTGGCACCATTACTGGGGAAGAAGCAACGTGCTCCAATGGGATGGTCTTCATCTGAACTGTGCTGGGACCAGACCCCAGAGAATCACATAACTAGGAGTGTAGACAGTCTTTAAACTAAATGGGGGGGATTGTTCAGTTATGGAGGAAATCACAAAAGTCGAATTAAAGGAGGAGGTAAGAATGCAGAACTCAGGAGAGGGTATTATAGTCTCCAGCACAGACACAAACAGAACAGAGTGTATGCAAAGGGTTAACAATCAAACTTCAGGCACGCTGAACAAAGGAATGATAATGAGAAGAGGGACAGTTAATAGTGGACTGAAGGTGTTACATCGGAATGTGATCATGGGGGAGATTTCAATATGCAGGTAAAGGCCTGCAAACAGTAATCAGGAACTGGGGCACAAGGTACATCAGGAGATAGAAAAGATGTGTAGGAAAGGCAAGATTATAGTGATCATGGAGAATTTCAATACACAGGTGGATTGGGAAAACCAGGTTACAGTGGATTGCAAGAAAAAGAATTTGTGGAATGTCTATGAGATGGCTTTTCAGAGCAGCTTGTGGTGGAGCCAGGTAGGGAACAGGCTGGATGTAGTGTTGTTCAATGAGGCAGACTTGACAAGGGAGCCTTGGTGAAGGAACCCTTAGGAAGCAGTGACCATAATATGATTGCATTTATTCTGCAATTTGAAAGGGAGAAGATAGAATCAGAGGTATTACAGCTGAATAAAGGAAATCACCAAGGTTTGAGGGAGGAGCTGGTTAGGACTGGGAGAGGAGCGCAGCAGGAAAGACAGTGGAACAGCAATGACAGGAGTTTCTGGGAGTAATTCAGGAGACACGGCAGAGATTCATCCCGAGGATAAAGAAACATGGTACAGGGAGGATGAGGCAACCGTGGCTGACCAGGGAACTCAAGGATTGCATAAAAGTAAAAGACAAAGCATGTAATGTGGTGAAGGGCAGTGGGAACCCAAAGGATTGGGAAGTTTACAAAGACTAACAGAGGGCTACAAAAAGAGAAATAAGGAGGGGGGGGGGAGAGTAAATATGTAAAGGAAGACTGTGAGAGTTTCTTTAGATATATAAAGGGCAAAAGAGAGGCAAAAGTGGACATTGGGCTGCTGGAAAGTGATGCTGGAGTGATAGCAGTGGGGAACAAAGAAATGGCTGACGAATTGAACAATTACTTTGCATCAGTCTTCATAGAGAGACATGAGTAGTATCCCAAAAAATCAAGAGAGTGAGGGGGCAGAGCTGAGTATGGTGGCCATCACCAAGGACAAGGTACTAGATAAACTGAATGGCCTGAAGGAAAATAAGTCACCTGGTCCGGATGGATTACACCCCAGAGTTCTAAAGGAGAAAGCTGAAGGGATAGTGGAGGCATTAGAGGTGATCTTTCAGAAATCCCTAGAATCAGGGAGCGTCCCAGAGGACTGGAAAATCGCTAACATGACACCCTTATTTAAAAAGAGAGTAAGGCAAAAGATGGAAAATGAGACTTATTAACTTAACCTCAGTGGTGGGTAAGATGCTGGAATCCATTGTGAAGGATGAGATTTCTGAATACTTGGAACTGTATTCAGGTAAAATAGGGCAAAGTCAGCATGGTTTCATCAAGGGGAGGTCATGTCTGACAAAGCTGTTAGAATCCTTTGAGTAAGTAATGAGCAGGTTAGACCAAGGAGAGCCAATAGATGTTATTAGATTTAGATTAGAGTACTCACAGTGTGGAAACAGGCCCTTCGGCCCAACAAGTCCACACCAACCCTCCCAATAGGAACCCACCCACACCCATTCCCCTACACCTAACAATACGGTCAATTTAGCATGGCCAATTCACCTGACCTGCACATTTTTGGACTGTGGGAGGAAACCAGAGCACCCGGAGCAAACCCACGCAGGCATGGGGCGAACGTGCAAACTCCACGCGGTCAGTCGCCTGAGGCAAGAGTTGAACCCAGGTCTCTGGCGCTGTGAGGCAGCAGCGCTAACCACCGTGCCACCGTGCCATCTGGACTTCCAGAAGGCCTTTGACAAAGTGCCATACAAGGGTCTATCGAGTAAGATAAGGACCCATAGTGTTAGAGGCAAGGTACTAGCATGGAGAGAAGCTTGGCTGTCTGGCAGAAAGCAGGATAAAAGGGTCCTTCTCAGGACGGCAGCCGGTGACAAGTGGAGTTCCACAGGGCTCAGTGTCCATAGAATCATAGAATCTCTACAATGTGGAAACAGGCCATTTGGCACATCAAGGACAGGCAAAATCGACGTTTTGGGCAAAAGCCCTTCATCTTTTGCCCGAAACGTCGATTTTGCCTGTCCTCGGATGCTGCCTGAATTGCTGTGCTCTTCCAGTCCAGCACCACTGATCCAGAATCTGGTTTCCAGCATCTGCAGTCATTGTTTTTACCTCATTTGGCACATCAAGTCCACACCAACCCTCTGAAGAGTAACCCACCCAGACCCATTCCCCTACCATTCCACATGTGGCCTGACTAATGCACCTAACCTACACATCTTTGGATTGTGGGAGGAAACCTGTACAGACACAGGGAAAATGTGCAAACTCCATACAAACAGTCGCGTGAGGCTGGAATCGAACCCAGATCCCTAGCGCTGTGAGGCAGCAGTGCTAACCATTGAGCTACTGTGCTGCAAGTTTTCACTTTATATATTAACAATCTAGATGAAGGAACTGAGGGCATTCTGGCTTAAGTTTGCAGATGATACAAAGATAGGTAGAGGGACAGACAGCATTGAGGAGGCAGGAAGGCTGCAGAAGGATTTGACCAGGTTAGGAGAGTGGGCAAAGGGTCAGTTAGAGTACAACGTGGGATAGTGTGAGGTCATGCACTTTGGTAGGAAAAATAGAGGCATGGACTATTTTCTAAATGGGGAGAAAATTCAGAAGTCTGAGGTGCAAAGAGACTTGGGGGTCCTAGTCCAGGATTCTGGAGGTTGAGTCAGTAGTTAGGAAAGCAAATGCAATGATGGCATTTATTTTGAGGGGACGGGAATATAAAAGCAGGGATGTATTTCTGAGGCTCTATAAGACTTTGGTCAGACCACGTTTGGAGAATTGTGTGCAGTTTTGGGCCCCATATCTCAGGAAGGATGTGTTGGCCCTGGAACGGTCCAGAGCAGGTTCACGAGAATGATCCCAGGAATGAAAAGCTTAACACATGAGGAATATTTTGGGACTCTGGGTCTGTACTCAATGGATGAGGAGGGGATCTAATTAAAACTTACAGAATACTGATTGGCCTAGACAGAATGGATGTTGGGAAGATGTTTTCATTGGTAGGAGAGACTAGGACCTGAGGGCACAGCCTTAGAGTAAGGGGAAGACCTTTTAGAGCAGAGATAAGGAGAAACTTCTTCAGCCAGAGAGTGGGGAATCTAGGGAATTCATTGCCACAGAAGGCTGTGGAGGCCAGGGCATTGACTATATATAAGACAGAGATAGATAGGTTCTTGATTATCAAAGGGATCAAGGGTTACAGGGAGAAAGCGGGAGAATGGGGATGAGAAACCTATCAGCCATGATTGAATGGCGGATCAAACCCGATGGGCTGAATGGCCGAATTTCTCCTCCTATGCTTTATGGTCTTATGGGCTGTGTGGAAAAGGCAGGTAAGTGGAGTTGAAAATGATCAGATCAGCCGTGATCTCACTGAATAGCAGAGACGAACGGCCTACTTCCGCTCCTTTGTCTAAAATGGCTGTTTCAGAACTGACTTCTATAATGATATAACAATGAAAGTGTCACTGTACATTTTACATTATTTGGACCTAGTGGATTAAATCAAGTTCAAAACTGCCTGACTCGCTGCTCAGTTCTTATTGAGTGTTTTACTTGCACTGACTGATATTGAACAGCATTGTCAGTAATGTGCTCTGCATACACTCCTACATTTTACATTTCTTGCTCCAACCCAGCTCAGTATAAGCTGCAAGGGCCAGAGAACTAACTAAGTAACGCCTCGACATACGAATGACCCTGTTCACGTACAAATCGGTTTAAGAACAGGATTGTACGTAACATTTTGCTTCAACGTATGTACGAAATTCCAGGTATGAATGCAAAAAGCCGTGTGCGACCACGTGGTTTCATTGTTCTGCTTTGCTACGCGCATGTTGAACGCGAAAGCTCTCGGGCCCCGTGTGATCTCATTCAGTTTGTCTTTGGCGCGTGCGCTGTGAACAGCCGACCAAGCATTCTTACGCTATCCAACAATGGGAAACATTGATTCAGTTTGCAAACTTTTCGGTTCGCGAACCGGGTCCCGGAACGGATTAAGTTCGTAAGTTGAGGCGCTACTGGGTATTCTGCGAAGTTGGGAGGTAACTAAATTGTCTTCCAAAGCATCTGCTCGGTTAAATTTCCTGCAACAGGGCATTCATTTCATGCCCACAACTTCCAGCACAATGTGATTTTCCAATCTTACCAATGAATGAATGAATAAATGATTTATTTAATGTCACATATATCTTCAAGATACAGTGAAAGGTGTTTGGTCACCACAATCCAGTGCCATTTTGAGTTGAATTACTGAAATA
Source organism: Chiloscyllium plagiosum (assembly GCF_004010195.1). Taxonomy (NCBI): domain Eukaryota; kingdom Metazoa; phylum Chordata; class Chondrichthyes; order Orectolobiformes; family Hemiscylliidae; genus Chiloscyllium; species Chiloscyllium plagiosum. The sequence continues at coordinate 3,436,594 of NC_057749.1, forward strand.
AGATTTAACCTTCTGTTCAAATTGGGGCATCAAGCATTGCTCCAGGGCTTCTGGTCCTTAAGGAATCCTGCTCTGGGAACAGCAGTGAAGACGCCAATGTCCAGGAGACTTCAGCTTTGCTGCTGCCGCTGCCTCACCTACACTGCCAGGTGTCCAGGCCCCGCGCCTACCCCCGCCGAGAGTCCAGGCCCCGGGACCACGCCCGCTGAGAGTCTAGGCCCTGGCCCCACCCCCACCAAGATTTCAGACCCCAGGCGCACCCTGGCCGAGAATCCAGGCCCCAGCTCTATCCTCACTGAGAGACCAGGCCCCAGGCCTATCCCTGCTGAGAGTCCATGCCCCGGGCCTACCCCTGCTAGAGTCCAGGCCCAGCCCAACCCCCACCAAGAGTCCAGGCCTACTGCCACCACTGCCAGGAGTCCTGGTCCACGTTGCCAATGCTGAAGCCACTGTCTCACCAACACCACTCAAGCCTTGAAGCTGAAGAAGAAAAGAGATGAGAAGTGCCACCAGCCTGGGGCTGACAGGCTCGACAAGCCGAACACTGTCTACCATGATAGCACAATGATCCAAAACGATAGCCTTTCAGCTCGGTGCAGAGAACAGGCACTGTACAGAATCCATGGGGTATAAAATAAGCAGCACTCTGAGAAACTGCACTGTAATCCTCATTAGGTTTGAAGGTAATTCATAGAGAGAATGAAGACCGAGTTAGTTGGTCAGTTATCCAGTTACCCAGTAGCATTTGTAATATCCACTATATAAACATTGGAAATTGAGTCAGGAAATATTTTTGTATTTCATACTTATAGTTCTCCAAAATGGTTTGATTTTGAAGAAAGTTTGCTTTCTCCTTAAAAATAATACAAATGAAATACCTAGGTTCCCAACACAAGCCAAACTGGGCATAAACATTTTCAACATTGCTATTAGCACTTTCAATCCCTATCAAGCCTAATTATACAAAAATAACATGTTGAACTGTTAACTTTGCTTATTACACTGAATAACCTTGAAGTATTTTGTGTCCTTCATGGGATCACTGCTTCTTATGAATGTGAAAGATCTCTTAATGTTAAATGAGACGCTAATTCCATGACTAATTAATGGTAATTGTTCACTTGTGGAAACTTCCTGACTGTTTAAAGCGAAATATTGGATTTGAAGATAAATCTATTAGAGAGCTGTTGAAGCTTATGTAGAAAGCCAAGGGCGTTGAGGGAAATAGGCAGCGAAGTTGAACGAGCTACTCCTTTAAACCATAGGAACAGAGGTAGGCCATTCAGCCCATCAGTGCTGCTCTTCTATTCAATGAGATCATGGCTGTTCTGATAATTCTCAACTCCACTTTCATGCCTTTTGCCCACAACACTTGATTCCCTTTTCCCTGAATTTTGTGTTTCATGAATCCCTACAGTGTAGAAACAAGCCATTTGGCCTAACAAGTCCACACCATTCCCCTACCCTATTACTCTACATTTACTCCTGACTAATGGACCTAAATCTACACACATCTTTCGATTGTGGGAGGAAACTGGAGCACCCGGAGGTAACCCACGCAGACACAGGGAGGAAGGGCAAACTCCACACAGACAGCCACCCGAGGCTGGAATTGAACCCAGGTCCCTGGTGCTGTGAGGCAGCAGTGCTAACCACTGAGCCACCATTTCCTCTATTTCATTGTGAAACCAGGGCTGAGGATGTTCCATTTATGTGCCCACATTTCTTGTGTTGATTCTTCCATTGGATGTGGGCACTGCCAGCATTCAGTGCCCGTCTCTGATTGTCCCTGAGCAAATTGATGTGCTGGGTCATTTCAGAGCCAAGCATATCGGCTGTGGGTCTGGAGTCACGTGTAAACCAGTCTGTTAGGCCGGTAGATTTCCTTTTTTTTAGATTAGATTAGATTAGATTAGATTAGATTAGATTACCTTCTTTCAAAAGTACTGAAAATGGGTTTTTACAATGATCACTTCATACCGGGACCAGCTTTCAATTCCCGGAGTTTTATTTGTTTATCATGGGTGGGAGTTGAACTGAGGTCACCACAACATTAATGGATCTCTAATCTAGTGACAACACCATCACCCTTTTGAAACTGCAATGTCATTCGAACAAACCTGTTCAAAGACTGTTTGAAAAATCCATCCCTTTTCCTCCTTTTGAGTATTTGATTTCCAGAACAGTTTTGTATGGATTGTGGTGTGAATGACTGAGGGCTAACATGGAATTTAGATCATGTTCAATTATGGTCCATTGATTGGAATGTGGCAGACTCATGGAAGACCCCTGTGTTGGGAGATTGTGTCTGAATGGGTGGCCTGAGCTGAGGAAACCCATCTGATTGACTTAATGGAAAAGGAATCTTTTCCTGCAAAGATTAAAGCGACATTGGCAGAGACGGCTGGTAATAGAGGAAAGTGAATCCAGTATTCCAAATACTGACAACACAGCTACTTCCAGAGATGAGGAATTTCAGCCAGAAGGACAGATTGAAGAACTTGTGACCTTTTCTCCATAGAGAGAAAAAGGCTGAGAGGAAATTTGATAGGAGGTTTTCAAATTCCTGAGTGGGCTGGTTAGAGTAGATAGGGAGAAGCTGTCTCTATTCATAAAAGGTAGCAGGACAAAGCAAAGCTTTAAAGTGATGGTAAGTCCACGCTGACTGTCCCGGGTAAGTCCACGCTGACTGTCCCGGTAAGTCCACGCTGACTGTCCCGGTAAGTCCACACTGACTATCCCAGGCTAACTCTCCCGGTAAGTCCCGGCTAACCCTCCCGGGTAAGCCCGGACAGACCACCCTGACTGTCCCGGTAAGTCCACGCTGACTGTCCCGGGTAAGTCCACACTGACTGTCCCGGGTAAGTCCACGCTGACTGTCCCGGTAAGTCCACACTGACTGTCCCGGGTAAGTCCACACTGACTGTCCCGGTAAGTCCACGCTGACTGTCCCGGGTAAGTCCACGGTGACTGTCCCGGGTAAGTCCACACTGACTGTCCCGGGTAAGTCCACACTGCCTGTCCCGGTAAGTCCACGCTGACTGTCCCGGGTAAGTCCACGCTGACTGTCCCGGGTAAGTCTACGCTGACTGTCCCGGGTAAGTCTACGCTGACTGTCCCGGGTAAGTCCACACTGACTGTCCCGGGTAAGACCACGCTGACTGTCCTAGGTAAGTCCACGCTGACTGTCCCGGGTAAGTCCACACTGACTGTCCCGGTTAAGTCCGTGCGGAATATCATGGGTATGTCCACGCTGAATATCCCGGGTAAGTCCACGCTGACTGTCCCAGGTAAGTCCACACTGACTGTCCCAGGTAAATCCACGCTGACTGTCCCGGGTAAGTCCACGCTGACTGTCCCGGGTAAGTCCACGTTGAATATCCCGGGTAAGTCCACGCTGACTGTCCTAGGTAAGTCCACACTGACTGTCCCGGGTATGTCCACGCTGAATATCCCAGGTAAGTCCACGCTGACTGTCCCGGGTAAGTCCATGCGGAATATCATGGGTATGTCCACGCTGAATATCCCGGGTAAGTCCACGCTGACTGTCCCAGGTAAGTCCACACTGACTGTCCCGGGTAAGTCCACACTGACTGTCAAGGGTAAGTCCACGCTGAATATCCCAGGTATGTCCACACTGACTGTCAAGGGTAAGTCCACACTGAATATCCCGGGTAATTCCACACTGACTGTCCCGGTTAAGTCCACACTGAATATCCCGGGTAGGTCCACACAGACTGTCCCGGGTAAGTCCACACTGAATATCCCGGGTAAGTCCACACTGAATATCCCGGGTAAGTCCACACTGAATATCCCGGGTAGGTCCACACAGACTGTCCCGGGTAAGTCCACACTGACTGTCCCGGGTAAGTCCACAGTTACTGTCTCGGGTATGTCCACACTGAATATCCCGGGTAAGTCCACACTAACTGTCCCGGGTAAGTCCACACTGAATATCCCGGGTAAGTCCACACTGACTGTCCCGGGTAAGTCCACAGTGACTGTCCCGGGTATGTCCACAATGAATATCCTGGGTAAGTCCACACTGACTGTCCCGGGTAAGTCCACGCTGAATATCCCGGGTAAGTCCACACTGAATATCCCAGGTAGGTCCACACTGAATATCCCAGGTAGGTCCACGCTGACTGTCCCGGGTAAGTCCACGCTGACTGTCCCGGGTAAGTCCACACTGACTGTCCCGGGTAAGTCCACACTGAATATCCCGGGTAAGGTCACCCTGACTGTCCCGGGTAAGTCCACGCTGACTGTCCCGGGTAAGTCCACACTGACTGTCCCGGGTAAGTCCACAGTGACTGTCCCGGGTATTTCCACAATGAATATCCTGGGTAAGTCCACACTGAATATCCCGGTTAAGTCCACACTGAATATCCCGGTTAAGTCCACACTGAATATCCCGGGTAAGTCCACACTGACTGTCCCGGGTAAGTCCACAGTGACTGTCCCGGGTAAGTCCACAGTGCGTTTAGCCCATTTCCCTTCAAACCCTTCCTATTAGCCTAAGTCTAGATGCCCAGGATAAATGCTCTGGGAAAATAAATTCAAATCCCACCATGAAAGCTGATGGAATTTAAATTCAATTAATAAAAATCTGGAATATGTCTCAGTGCCAGAGACCATAATAACTACCATAATGTTTTGTAAAAAGCCCAGTCATTTTGTTTTGGGAACAAAACTGTCAGCACGGTGGCTCAGTGGTTAGCACGGCTGCCTCACAGCACTACGGCCCTAGGTTTGATTCCAGCCTCGGATGATTGTCTGTGTGGAGTTTGCACATTCTCCCCCTGTCTGCGTGGGTTTCCTCCGGGTGCTCCGGTTTCCTCCCACAATCCAAAGATGCGCAGGTTAGGTGAATTGGCCCATGCTAAATTGTCCGTAGTGTTAGGTCAATTAGTCAGAGGGAAATGGATCTGGGTGGGTTACTCTTCAGAGGGTCGGTGTGGACTAGTTGGGCCGAAGGGCCTGTTTCCGCATTGAACGGAATCTAATCTAATCTAATCAGGCCTCCACATAACTCCAGGCCTGCAGCAATGTGACTGGCTCTTAGCTACCCTTGGGAATAGCCAGGGCAGGCTCAGCTGTTTAGAAGACTCTTTTTCCTGTGAAGTTAGGGATGGGAAATGAATTCCGGGACATGCCAATGACACCCACATCTCCCACATAAAAGGATAAAAAGAAAACCTGCATATGATGGAGGTCCAGAACGAAGAGATAAGATTCTAGAAATGCTCAGCAGATCAGGCACAACATCTGTGGAGAGAAATAAACAGTTAACCTGCGAAATATTGTGAAATTTGATCTGAAGCACTCTCTTTGCCTGAGGGTTTCCATGACTTGCAGGAGCCGGTGTTGGACTGTCATAGAGTCATAGAGATGTACAGCATGGAAACAGACCCTTCAGCCCAACCCATCCATGCCGATCAGATATTCCAACCCAATCTAATCTCACCTGCCAGCACCCGGCTCATATCCCTCC
>NC_057749.1:3442587-3444761 GCF_004010195.1 Chiloscyllium plagiosum
TTTCCTCCCACAGTCCAAAGATGTGCAGGTCAGGTGAATTGGCCATGCTAAATTGCCCGCAGTGTTAGGTGTAGGGGTAAAGGTTGGGTAGGCTGTTCTTCGGAGGATTGGTGTGGACTTGTTGGGCTGAAGGGCCTGTTTCCACACTGTAAGTAATCTAATCTTAAAAAAAGTGTCCTTCCAGCAGACTTAGAAAGAAGCCTTTAAACTGTCTTCATATTCTGAGGGGGAGAAACGAAAAGAGCCAGTTACATAACAGGAAGAGTATTTATTTTCTGGAATTTGAGGTCTTATAAAGGTTATTGCTGGGAAATAGGTTGAAAGTTTATTTTGCTGTTTATGTTAACATCTGTCTTGTCCCTATAGTTTTGTCTCTTTTTTACATTTATGTGATTAAACTTACGTTATTTTGTTAAAGAACATTTGGAGCCCCAAGTGAATGGGTTTTTGTAACTAACCACCATGTGTTTTTCAAAATCCTGAGGAGAGTTGGAGAGAAGCTGTTCCCATTTGTAAAAGAAACAAGATTGAGAGAGCACCTATCTAAAGTGATAGACAAATGAAGCAAGAGCGAAGTAAGGAAAACCCTTTTCACCCGGGAAGTAGTTAGGATGTGGAATGAATGGTCTGGAAATGTAGCAGAGGCAGATTCCAGTGAGATGTTCAAGAGGGTGTTGGATGTGCTTTTGGATAGAAATGGTTTGCAGGGACATGGGGAAAAGGCTGACACTAGAGAATAGAACCAGAACAGGGACAGTGGGTTGAATGGCCAGCCTCCTTCTGCAGTGTAATTGAAGATCTAGACCCCTGGGAGGGGCCTCACGGTTCCACGATTGGTCAAAAGAATCACTAGGATTATGGTCTGCTTCAGCAAGGTTTCACAGTTTAATTGTATCGGCCGGGTGCAGATTTGTCCAGCAACACGGAAGTTAAAAGCTTCTGAGTTCCTCGAATTGAATTTGAACAATAAGCAATTTTTATATGTTTCTTAAGAGACTGTACAACCTTAATTACAAACGAAAACCAATGAAGTGTAATAAGGTGACATAATGGACAGCAGGTTAATCCAATGATATTTCCTGGGAAACAGTATTGTCTTAAGCACATAGTCGTCTCATACTCATGGTTCAAGGTTAGTCAGGGTGGTCAGTTAATGTCTTGTGATTCATAGTATGAAGACTCCATTGTCTGCTTTATCTCTTAATTTAGCTAGCTCAGCAAAGCAGGAATGCAGCTTACAATCGTGTTAGCACAGCATTAATTTATAACCTGAAGCCATTTTGTTATGTTACTTTATCTTGAGAAGCCATTTTGTGGTTAATAAAAGCTTGCATAGATTTGTTGCTCCTGACAACAGCCTTAATCCAGATATTAGATTCTAATAATATTTCTGTGATTCTGTGATTATAGCAAAGTGCAAAAATGAAACTTATGAAGTCAGTTCTCTTCAGTTCTCCCCCTCAGAATATGAAGACAGTTTAAAATCTGCTGGAAGGACCCCTTTTCAAATCTTGTTACAATTAATCAAATTCAGAGGTAACTTTTTAAAGGGCATTGGATAAAATTTGAAAATGTTTGCAGTCATTGGGCTGATTAACTGTGTGTTCCAGACTAGGCAGAAAGGGCTGAATGGCCTCCTTTTGTGCTGTAAGATTCCGTGATGTTTGTATGTTACCAAACCGATTGATTTGGTTGTATATAAACTAAGTATTGTTGAGAAAAGGCACACTTCATCAAAGCTTTTCCTTGTGCACTCATCAGGACCTTTCACAAGAATACCCAAAGACAAATGGAAAACAACAGTTGTACATATGAGAGCCCAGTGCTGATTGGCTGGCAATTTGCCTCTGATTGGTAGAGGTTGTCCTGGAGATTGCACCAGTTAGATATTGACTGATGGTTAACTGCCAAGGTTATTAACATAAACAGGTTTACTCTAGTGATCAAGGAATTGTCTGAGGAATTTGTTGAGATGCAATATGCGCTGTTTGTTTGAATATATGTTTTCTGTCTGAGGATGTCTCTGTGTAGAGGCTGTGGTTTGAGAGAGAGGTATTAGGGCAGAGAGTGTAGGAGAGAAAAAGTGTGGAGAAGGGAGGATTGTGTAGGAGAGGGAAGATGTAGGGGATGGAGGGGGTAGGAGAGGAAGAATGTGAGGGAGGGTGGGTATGGGG
>NC_057749.1:3445819-3449213 GCF_004010195.1 Chiloscyllium plagiosum
AGGGGAGGAGGGGTGTGGTTGGGGAGAAGGTGGAGTATGGCGTACACATTGCTGGATGGGGCTGTTTGAGTTGATCGGATGGTGGGAATGTTACTCACAGTCTGTCTTCACCATCGGGCTGACCTGCTGAAGATTGCAGAATGACTGTGCAGACTGTGTCTCTTCCTATGCCCTGAGCGCGCACACTCCCCTCGATACTGACACTGTACCCAGTGAGGGACGTTATCATTAACATCCACACTGCTCCTGCTACTGGATTGGTGGACCCCTGGAGATGTTTTGATTTGTTAATGGTGCTATATGGATGCAGATTGGTTGGCATTTCAGGAATGTAGCATTCTTTGCCAGCATTGAGCTCAGCACCATGTGGCACCATGTGACACCATGTGACCTTTGACACCATGTGTTGCCTGCTTTGAGGAGTTTATAGCCTCTAGTCTCAAGATTGGCCGAGTCAATTCTTGGCACTCAGTCACTGAGTTGTATTCGAGAGGTCAAATCAACTGAATCACAAGATCTTGATCTCACCAGGATCCTGTTGTAATTTTACAATGTTTTGTTCAGTGAGGCATTTGTTGTATGTTTGCAAGTACGGTTTTAATGTCCTTGTGAAAGGTACCTGGGAGGTTACTTTAAAGAGCCTGCCAGGACTACGTTTCCAACAGTGACTGGCTGCTGCAACTTTGTTTGGAGGTAATTTAGCTTTAACAGGTACTCTCAGGTACTTCTGTGTCCTTTCATGCTCCCCGGGTCTTTCCCCCTCCTGCTCCTTGAATCCAAGCTTTGACATTTAGCTGCATTGGTCTCATTCTCTGACATTCCTGAAAAATCTGTCTCTCCATCTCTTTAATTCTCTTACTGTGTTCCCAAATCCATTCTTAAGACTCAATTTTTAACCATTGTCTCCTGTCTCTCCAAATACTTCCTGGAGTATTGTCCCTATGTCAGTGTCAATCCAGGTTACGCACTGTTTTATACTGATCCATTGTTACCCCATGTTGCATTAACCTTTGCAATAGACCAACTATTAAGACAGCTTGTTTCTTTAAACCCACAAAGTCTGATTGCTGTAAATCCTGAGGTTAATTACAGACCCATTGGTGGTGGAAAGTTTCTAATTGTGAGACGTGTGGCAATAAGGAAGGTCTGAGAAGGGACAGCCTTCAGGTCTCTGTCTGTGATGGGTTTTGGAACTCTGTGTTCACCACTCAATATCTTACCTGCTTCTTAATTTCCCTTCCCACAGCTACTAGCACATGGGACAAATCTGCAGGTGGTTTCCATGGCGACCAAGGCTGCAGCTCTGAGGAGCACCAGTCTGTATTAACCATGGCTGACCAGGAACCTCTGTCCTCCTTACCACCTGCTATCAGCGTTTGTTTTTGGAAGGATTTTCGAGTTGATACCTCACCATGCTTGTCTCCATTCTCCCTCCCTTAACCTTCAAGACTTGGAGTGGCACTGCTTCCAGCCCATGAGGCAGGGTTGTCACAAGCATCCCTCAGTATATTATACCCAAGCCCAATTTTAACCCGACCCGTAAACGAGGGAACCACACAGCTAAAATGGCCGCCGTGACTCAGTCTGTCTGTGACAGTAGAATTTAATGATGAGAAGGAGCCAGTGTTGGACTGGAGTGGATTAGGTTAAAAATCTCACAACACCAGGCTATAGTCCAACAGATTTATTTGGACGTACAAGCTTTTGGAGTGCTGCTCCTTTGTCAGCTTCCAAATAAACCTGTTGGACTATAACTTGACGTCGTGTGATTTTTAACTTAATAAAATTTTACTCATGTTTCTGGCACAAAGTAAATCAAATATATCTCCCTATCTTTCTGGCTGAATTAATATTCTGAAGAAAGTGAATGTCAAGGACAAAGATGATTGAGAGATATTGATGGCCATGCAATATGGATGTTGTGGGATATGTGCGGCTGGGGGAGACGCGCGGCTGCGTTTATAGTTCTTGTCTTCTCATTGAAAGGTCGTGTGTTCATGAGTCTGAGCACAAATTCCAGATGCTGAGGGAGTGCAACACTGTCAACGATGCAGTATTAAACCCCGTCGGCCTATTCAGGTGGGTACTGATAACCCCCAGGCACTGGTTTGAGGAAGGGTGGGGCCAGTGCCCTAGTTAGGATTTACCTGAATGTCACTCAGAAACACTGCCCTAGTTCCTGCCACCTTGCTGTTTCTGGAGCCACATTGACAGATACATTCCCTACATTACAGCAGGAAGTACACTTCATACATACTTCATTGGCTGGATACAGGTGGCTAAGATTAGAAAAGGCACTATATAAATGCAAGGCTTCCTGAGTGACAGATCACACTCATCTCCGTGACTAACCCTGGGATGTTTTATTGGGTTAAAGGTGTGATTTGAAACATCGCTCCTGTTCTTGGGGCTAAAGAAACGAGGCATCTTGCTTTTTTTGAGTGAACTGATTTCGCTGACGAATCAAGTTAATCCCCTCAGAGACGCCGTGTGCGTGTTCCATCATGAACCCCCTCTGGCTGGAGATCGAGCTGGAATGTTTGTAACCTTTCCATCCCCCAGTGGGTGCAGTCTCTGGGATGGGCTCAGAGCTCAGTGCTGTGATAAAGCAATCACATCCACGGAGCACAGACTCTAACAAATCGAAAGGGAAGCAATTCTCCCTGAATCTCACGGTTCCACTGTTCAGTAATCTGTTGAATTGCACGTCCCCGATTTTGAGATTGTCACACTGAGCTCTCTGCTGCATTTCATTCCTGTAGCTGCATCAGGACCTCACTCTCGGGCAAAGAGAAACCTGGTCTTGGGTCAGGGCATGGAATCAAACAGAAATTGCTCCACGTTTGGACTGGGCATCTCTGAGTGACCTGCCTCAAGCCTTTCCTCCCTACTGCCACATGTGGAGGTGGTGGAGATTCCACTGGGCACCCAACCGTGAGGCCTACCAATGCCACGTAGACCATTCACTGCCTAAGTACCCTCGAGGAACTGGCATGTGGGTGAGGCTGCACACATATAGACTCACTCACACACTCACACTCACACACAAGCGCACACACACACACACACATAGAGACACACATTCTCACATACACGCACACTCACGCGCACTTACACTCACATACACACATTCATAGAGACACAAACATTCTCACATACACACTCTCAGACACACGCACACTCAGACACGTGCGCTCACACTCACATTCTCACAGACGCGCACTTACATTCACACACACATAGTCATGTACACTTACACTCATTTTCTCGCACACTCACACTCTCACACTCATAGACACACGCACTTACACTGATATTCACACGCACACACTCAACTCCCACACAGACATGAACACTCTCACACACACTCTCACACACACTCTCACACACACTC
>NC_057749.1:3452195-3457971 GCF_004010195.1 Chiloscyllium plagiosum
ACACACAGAGACACTTACACTTACACTCACATTCACACGTACGAACACCCCCCCACACACACACACAAACAGTTTCACAAATGCAGATGTACAAAGCAGACACACAGATGCTCATGCAAACATAAGCACACACAAACACAGACACCCATATAAACACACACACAAATACAGAAATACAGTGACACATTTATAGACAGATACCCATGTAGACACACACATAAATACAGACATATATGCAACACACAAAAACAGGCAGGCACTGGCACACACATAGCAAGAACTTTGAGGGTGAAAGCGAGAAATGAACCAGTTTATATTCAGCAGATATTGTGTAGCGCAGCAGGCCATATTGTTTCCCAAACAATTCACATTATTTGATTCTTGAAGAGATTGGAGGGGTTCCGAGGAAAGAATATGAAAAGGGATTGTGTGAAGCTGCCCAAACCCAGGATGGTTGCTCAGAAGGCTGGGATTGACCGGCATTTTTCAGAGTCACGGCACTGGGCAGCTACAAAAAGTCAAGACCAGGAGATTATAAGAAAGAGCAGGACGAGTAGGCCCCTCTGCCTACTCAGACCATGGCTAATCTGATAATGGTTTTAGCTCGATTTTCCTGCCTCCGTGAAACCCGTGACTGTCTTTTCAATCAGAAATCTGTCTAACTCAGTCAGAGCTCCAAGGTCAGAATTCCACATTTCTATTTATACAGCTTTAATTCCCACTGAGTGGAGTCAGCCGCGCTCCTAATTAATGCCTGGTAACTGTAGCTGCCTCAGCAGTGAGGTGTGTGCTAAGACTGACAGCAACTACAATGTGAAAACTAGAGGGTAATACTCAGTGAAAACCAAGCTATGTTTTAGAAGAGATCAGCCCCTTAAAATGCCTCAGGTATCGAATTCCCCTCAGTCTTGCAGCATTCCTGTTTGAGTTTCACTCTGGTATGAACAGGCCATTCGGCCCCTTATTGACACCATGGTGATGTTGGGTAAAGTGGGGAGGCTTAGTCTGGGTGAGATGGGAAGGGGAATTGGGATAGAGGGGAGTCCAGAAGAGACGACGCGCTGAGCTTCCTGGTTAGACTGTTCCTTTGAGCCCACAAAGAGCCCCAGGAAATGAAACAAGTCCAACCGTTTCTGATCTTGCTCTCTGAGCTGGGCTGCTGTCAAATCTACAGTGTGCCATATCTCCAACTGATTCCCTGCCTCATCTGTACCACCCAGAGGTAGAGTTGAAATTGGGCATCTAAGCTTTGAAACAATGTGTACTTGGGATGTAGTTGGAGGCAACACCAGCATTTATTGCCTTTTCCTTAATTGCTCTGGAACTGAATGGCTTGTTTAACCATTTCAGAAGGCAGTGAAGGTTGAACCATGTTGCTGTAGATCTGGAGTCACATCCAGGCCAGACGGTGTAAGGACGACAGAGTTTGCTTCCCTAAAGGATGCTAGATTTGAAGCCATATCCTTCCTATTGGGTATTGAACAGTTTGGATATCTGAGCCCCAGAAACCATCACAGACAGAGACCTGAAAGGCTGTCCCTTCTCAGATCTTTCTTCTGTGACCTGCAGCCAACCGTCTCACAATCTGGAAATTTCCACCACCACCACCAATTGGTCTCTAATTAACCTCAGGATTTACAGCTATCAGATTTTGTGGGTTTAAATTAACAAGCTGTCTTATTGGTTGGTTTATTGTAAAGGTTGATGTGTCATGGGGTAATGATAGATCATTATAAAACAAGACGTAACCTGAATGAATAATAACAAGTTACAAGAAACAATGTACACCCCACAAATGTTGGGCAATGACCATCTTCAACAAGAGACAATCTAACCATCATCCCATGGCATCAATGCTATTGCAATCACTATCAACATGCCGGGGGTTACCATTAACTCAGCTGGACGTATTACATAAACACAGTGGCTATAAAAGCAGGTCAGAGGCTAGGGATACTGTGGTGAGTAACTCACTTCCTGACTCCCCAAAGCCTGTCCACCATCTGCAAGACACAAGCCAGAAGTGGGATGGAATACTCCCCGCTTGCCTGGATGGGGGCAGCCCCAACCACACTCAAGAAGCTCGACACCATCCAGGACAAAGCAGCCTGCTTGGTTGACAACACATCCACAAACATCCCCACTCCCTCCACCACCAATGCTCAGTAGCAGCAATGTGTACTGTCTCCAGGACGCACTGCAGAAATTAACAAAGATCCTCAGACAGCACCTTCCAAACCCCTGACCACTTCCATTTAGAAGGGCAAGGGTAGATACATGGGAAAAATACTCCCTGCACGATCCCCTCCAACCCACACACCATCTTGACTTGGAAATATATCACCATTCCTTCACTGTCACCGGGTCAAAATCCTGGAATTCCCTCGCCAAGGGCATTGTGGGTCAACCTACAGCACATGGACTGCAGCGGTTCAAGAAGGTGACTCACCCCCACCTTCTCAAGGGGCAACTAGGGATAGACAGTTAGCCCAGTCAGTGATGCTCATATCGCATGACTGAATAAACTAAACACATTGTGCTGTGGAAATTAAAGTGTTGAGGGAGTGCTGCACTGTCAGAGGCATCACCTTTCAGACGAGATGTGAAGTCAAGGGCCTGTCTGAATCTCAGTTAGAGTCATAGGGATGTACAGCACGAAAACAGACCTTCAGTCCAACTCATCCATGCAGACCACATATCCCAAAATAACCTAGTCCCATTTGCCAGCATTTGGCCCATATCCCTCTAAACACTTCCAATTCATGTACCCAATCCAGATGCCTTTTAAATGTTGTAATTGTTCCAGCCTCCACCACTTCCTCCTGCAGTTTGTTCCATCCTTGATTCCATGAAACTACATGGAAGATGGAGTGGGCCCTGTTGACAGTCAACAAATTTTAAAGGAAGTGACATTGTCTGTCAGATTAACAAAGAGGAAACAGCAGCACTTCATAGCAGTTTGTGGGAGTGTTGGGACATTACAGGGCCACTGAGAGGGTCTTTACTGCTTTGTCAAAGTTAAAAAAAATCACACAACACCAGGTTATAGTCCAACAGGTTCATTTGGAAGCACTAGCTTTCGGAGCGCTGCTCCTTCATCAGGTAACTGACAAAGGAGCTAGTGGTTCCAAATAAACCTGTTGGACTATAACCTGGTGTTGTGTAATTTTTAACTCTGTCCATCCCAGTCCAACACCGGCTCCTCCACATCATGACTGATGGGTCATTCAGTCTCACCCCCAGACAGAACTCAAAGAAATATCCACCCGATGTAAAGCTTCATTAGCCAACTCTCTGACTTTCCTGCTGTGCACAGATTTCTGAGCTATCACTAATAAACTACAATAATATAAACAGAGCCCCACTTTAAGCACATTCTGTGACTGAGTGGTGTCTGGGTGGGACTCTGACAGGTACGGATAGCCCCAGGCTGGGATGTGGGAAAGAATCTCCGGATTATTTACATCCGACATGGAGTTAACCTGGGAACTGTAGGTGCAGGGAGACTGCTGCAGGTATCTGAATTTCTGTTTTCTTTCTCTGTTGGGAATCTGAATTTCTTTTTCTTTAGAATAGATCATGCAGTCACTGTTTAACACCGCTGCCTCACAGCGCCAGGGACCCAGGTTCGATTCCACCCTCGGGGTGACTCTCTGTGTGGAGTTCGCACATTCTCCCCGTGTCTGCGTGGGTTTCCTCCGGGTGCTCCGGTTTCCTCCCACAGTCCAAAGATCTGCAGGTCAGGTGGGTTGGCCGTGGGAAATGAAGGATTGCAGGGATAGGGCAGAGGAGTGGGGTCTGGATGGGATGCTCTTCGGAGGGTCAGGGTGGACTTGATGGGTTGAATGGCCCCGTCGGCATTCTATGATTCGATATGGTCTTTGAGCAGACATTGAGGTTTTCATAGCCGCAGAATCGAATGGACAGGAGACAATCCAGTTGGATAAATTGCGGCTCTCCTGAGCTTCACTGGGATATGTTACAAAGAAGAGAAGGCCATTCAGCCCCTCAAATATATTCTTCAGTTCGTTCAGGTCAACACTGGTCATTTACCATTAAATGTTGTTATCAATCAACATCCATTTTAAACTTCTCAGCTGAGCCGTAGCTTTAACACTTTGACAGGGAGTGATGGCGATGCTCCTGATTTGTGATCAAACCTCAGTAAAAATGGATTCCTGACATACCTGACTAACTCGGAGAAGGTGAGGACTGCAGATGCTGGAGATCAGAGCTTAAAAATGTGTGGCTGGAAAAGCGCAGCAGGTCAGGCAGCAGAAGAAGGGCTTTTGCCCGATTCTCCTGCTCCTTGGATGCTGCCTGGCCTGCTGCGCTTTTCCAGCAACACATTTTTAAGCTAATACCTTAATAACTGTGAAGCAAATCTTTTGAGAAGGATTTCTTCCTCTCCAAAGCCGTAAACAATAACTGGTGAAGTAAGCAGTTCAAAGGGATGGAGATAAATATTGATGTGGAAAATTACTAGTCAGTTGAGTGACTGCCCTTCAGCAGTTTCATTATTATTCATGTTAACTTTTGACAAATTTTCAGGTCATATTTATAAATCTGTGACAGGTCGTGGGAGCTGACGGGTTAAGTCTGGTGATAAGTTGTCTAACTGGAACTTGCTACATAAGATGCAGTTAAGATAAGTCATAAACGTTGACTTGCTTGCTGTCGCATTTGATCCTTCCACTCAGCCCCTGTCCCATTTGCTCACAGAGAGAGGTCCGCGAATTACACAACAAACAGGCCAGACATACAAAGAGAGACATTTATATAGTGGGCGGCACGGTGGCACAGTGGTTAGCAGTGCTGCCTCACAGCGCCAGAGACCCGGGTTCAATTCCCGCCTCAGGCGACTGACAGTGTGGAGTTTGCACGTTCTCCCCGTGTCTGCGTGGGTTTCTGGACTTGTTGGGCCGAAGGGCCTGTTTCCACACTGTAATGTAATCTAATCTAATCTAAAACAAATTAGAGGAAACACGATTGCAAACTAAAAGTTGTTGCACTGGAAACGGGCAAAAGTCAGGGTCCGGTGTGGGGGGGAAGCCTGACAGGCCAGACATAAAAAGAGAGACATTTATATAGTGCCCAAACTCAGAGTGTCCCAAAGCATTTAACAGTCCAGTCTCAGCCAGATTTGTGTTCAGGGCTGCAGAGACCCGTGTTCATGGGGTTTGGGAGAGGCTGACATAGACTTTAGAGACAAGATTGACTCTAATCTCCTGCATCTGCAGTACCCATGTCTGCCTTATAGACTTTAGAGAGTGTGAGTCATTCACTGCTCAAGGCTTATCTGTGGGCAGCTTGGCGGCTCAGTGGTTAGCACTGCTGCTTCTCAGTGCTAGGCACCTGGGTTCGATTCCACCCTCAGGTGACTGTCTGCATGAAGTTTGCACAATCTCTTTGAGGAGAAAGTGAGGACTGCAGATGCTGGAGATCAGAGCTGGAAATGTGTTGCTGGAAAAGCACAGCAGGTCAGGCAGCATCCAAGGAACAGGAGAATCGACGTTTCGGGCATAAGCCCTTCTTCAGGAATGAGGAAAGTGTGTCCAGCAGGCTAAGATAAAAGGTAGGGAGGAGGGACTTGGGGGAGGGGCATCGGAAATGCGATAGGTGGAAAGAGGTCAAGGTGAGGGTGATAGGTCAGACTGGGGTGGGGGCGGAGAGGTCGGGAAGAAGATTGCAGGTTAGGAAGGCGGTGCTGAATTCGATGGATTTGACTGAGACAAGGGGGGGGGAGGGGAAATGAGGAAACTGGTGAAACCCGAGT
>NC_057749.1:3458108-3462145 GCF_004010195.1 Chiloscyllium plagiosum
CGTTCCGCAAGTAGGCGGCCTGTCTCCCCAATGATTGCAGCGGATGCAGTAAATGATGTGTGTAGAGGTGCAGGTGAACTTGTGATCGATATGGAAGGATCCTTTTGGGCCTTGGAGGGAAGTGAGGGGGGGGGTGTGGGCGCAAGTCTTGCATTTCTTGCGGTTGCAGGGGAAGGTGCCGGGAGTGGAGGTTGGGTTGGTGGGGGGTGTGGACCTGACGAGGGAGTCACGGAGGGAGTGGTCTTTTCGGAACGCTGATAGGGGAGGGGTCCTCTGCATCTGCAGTCCTCACTTTCTCCTCGAACAGCGTATCATTTGCCGTCATTTCCGCCACCTCCAAACGGACCCCACCACCAGGGATATATCTCCGTCCCCACCCCCACTCCGGCCTATCACCCTCACCTTGACCTCCTTCCACCTATCGCATTTCCAACACCCCTCCCCCAAGACCCTCCTCCCTACCTTTTATCTTAGCCTGCTGGACACACTTTCCTCATTCCTGAAGAAGGGCTTATGCCCGAAACGTCGATTCTCCTGTTCCTTGGATGCTGCCTGACCTGCTGCGCTTTTCCAGCAACACAATCTCTTTGTGTCTGTGTGGGTTTCCTCCCACAGTCCAAAGATGTGCAGGTTAGGGTGGATTGGCCATGGGAAATTGCCCATAGCGTCCAGGGATGTGCAGGTTAGGGGGAGTAGCTTGGCTAGGGCCGGGAGCTGGGACCAGGTGGGATGCTGTTTGTAAGGTTGGTGCAGACTTGATGGGTCAAATGGCCTTTTTCTGCCCTGTCGGGAAATCTGTCATCCTTTGAGGAGGAGCAGTGTTGGTGGTTTTGTGAGGATAATAGTTTCTGAAAAGGAGCGGCAATTTAGACAGTTCATCAGCCTGAGGAAGATGAGGGGAACCCGCAGCAGTCAAATGGGAAGGGGCTGACGGATGAAGTTACCTGATCTTCATCCCTTTTCCTGACTCCTTATTCCCAGGAAGGTGAGGGACAAAGGAGACAGTAATCCTTGAGGAGATAGGAGTGGTAATCCTCACCTGGCTTTGTTACGTAAACCCCTGCCTAAAAGCCCTTCCTGTAAACACACTTGCTGTTCCATCTCTTCTGGCTTATGAAGACCCAAGGGCACTAGTGGAATTTCAATCCTTTGCTGACTGGAACTGGAGCTCTGGTGTTAAATCAATCCACTGCAAAGAGAGCATCACCATCAACAACTAATCCCAATTAATTTACGTTCTGTTTACATCAAAACCAGAACACAATGATAATTCTGTTTTAGAAAAAAATATTATTTGTTTCTCACATGTCCCTGGGCAAGGTCACGTCGCTTTAAGAAAGTGGTGCACGTCTGGTTAAAGCTGCCTGGTTCATTCCGTGTCTGAATTGGAGGCCGAGGTGTATTTTTCAGTGGACGCATTGTTAACAGTTTGTGATCGAGAAGATTTGCGAAGAAGGAGTTATCAGCCGAAGGTGCTCAGCTGACGCATTGCCGTTTCTCGGAATCTTTTCTCATCCTACTCCTCAGAGCTGGTGGGATCTTCCTCAATAACAAACCCACCCACCTCCAGGACGGTCCCAACATGCGTCACGAGCACGACTATCAGACAGAAGTTGACACCGAGCCAACAGAGAGATGGTCTCACAGGGGACTTGAGATGCAGGCACCTTAAAAGGAAGGGAGGTGGAGCTGTATGGAAGTTTACAGAGGAGCAGTGTTCCGGTGCAGTCCATTCTAATGTCTTCCTTCTCTTGCGAGTCTTCCAACAGAGACGAAGAGCTCTGAGGACAGAACTGCTCTCAAGTTCACCCTGTGGCCCTCAGCTGCCAGAAAATAGCCCACATGGAGTCTGGTGGATCCTGTGGCTGCATGTGACAGGGCAATCAATTCATTCAAAGACGTGAGGAATGGAACATCCCCACGACCAGGCCTTTTATTCCTACGTTCAGTTGTGGGTGTTGCTGGCTGGGCCTATCCCCAGTCACTCGAGAGAAGCTGGGGGGTGAGCTTCCTTCTTGAGCCACTGATGTCCATGTGCTGTAGGTAGACCCAGACATAAAAAAATACCCATACATAGGGAGCTCCAGGGGTTTGACCCAATGACACTGAAGGAACCCTGTCATTTATTTTCAAGTCAGGATGGTGAATGGCTGGGAGAGGTGGTGGTGTTCCCATTTTTTTGTTGTCTTTGTCCTTCTGGATGGAAATGACTCTGGGTTTGGAAGATGCTGTTTGAGGATCTTTGGTGAGTTTCTGCAGTGCATCTTGTAGATAGTACACACTGCTGCTACTGAGTGTTGGTGGTGGAGGGACTGAACGTGGATGTGATACCAATCAAGTGGGCTGCTTTGTCTTCGATGGTGTCGAGCTTCTTGAGTGTGGTTGGAGCTGCCCCCATCCAGGCAAGTGGGGAGTATTCCATCACACTCCTGACTTGTGCCTTGTAGATGGGGGATAGACTTTGAGGAGTCAGGAGGTGTGTTACTTGCCATAGAGTTCCTAGCCTCTGACCTGATCTTGTAGCCACTGTGTTTATATGACTGGTTCAGCTGAGTTTCTGGTCAATGGTAATGCCCAGGATGTTGACAGTGGAGAATTCAGTGATGGTAATGCCATTGAATGTCAGGGCATGATGGTTAGATCCTGTCCTGTTGGAGATGGTCATTGCAGGGCACTAGTGTGGCATGAATGTTCCTTGTGAATTGTCAGTCCGAGTGTGGATCTTGCTGCAGTTGGACACGGACTTCTTCATGGTGAGTGTTGTCATAATGTAGGAAACAAGACTTATTGATTCATACACAGCAAGCTCCCACGAACAGCAACAAGTTAATTACAGTTTCAAAGTGTTTTAATAATGTTAGTTGATTGCTAAATGGGAAGTCTAGTTCAGGGTTCCCTTCAGGTTAAAATGCAGATTCAATTGGCAGTTCGGAACGCAAATGCAATGTTAGCATTCATCACAAGAGGGATTGAATACCAAAGCAGGGATGTACAACTGAGGCTGTGTTAGGCTCTGGCCAGGCCGGATTTGGAATATTGTGAGCAGTTTTGGGCCCCGTATCTAAGGAAGGATGTGTTGGCCTTGGAGGGGGTCCAGAGGAGGTTTACAACAACCTCAGGGGTGAAGGGATTGTTGAGGACTCTGGAGTTTAGAATGTTGGAGGGGATCTGATCGAAACTTACAGGATACCGAGAGGTCTGGATAGAGTGGACATGGAAAAGCTGTTTCCACTAGTAAGAGAGACTAGGACCCCCCCAAGGGCACAGCCTTCAAGTGAACTGAGATGCGGAGGGATTTCTTTGGACAGAGGCGAGTTAATCTGGAAAGCTCATTGCCACAGAAGATAGTGGAAGCCAAGGTGTTGAGACTATTTAAGACCGAGATAGGCAGGTTGTCGATTAGCATTGATGACAGGGATTACAGGGAGAAGGCAGGAGATGGGGTTGAGAAAAATATCAGCCATGATCGAATGGGTGGAACAGACTTGATGGGCTGAATGGCCATAATTCTGCTCCTAAATCTTATGGTCTAAATATTATTGAGGTTGTTGAGGAGAACCTGTGCTCTTTGACACAGTGCAAGGGTTTTCACATGTCCATCTGACAGGGCCTCAGTTTATTGCCCATCCCTCGCTGCTCTAGAGAAGGTGGTAGCGAGTTGCCTTCTCAAACCGCAGCAGTCCACGAGTGGTAGGGACACCGCTAATGCCCTTAGGGAGGGAGTTCCAGGATTTTGACCCATTGACAGTGAAGGAACAGCGATATATTTCCAAATCAGGGCAGTGAGTGGCCGGGAGGGGAACTTGTAGGTGTAGGTGGTGGTGTTGTTGGTGGTGTTGTTGGTGGTGTTGTTGTTGGTGGTGTTGTTGGTGGTGGTGGTGGTGTTGGTGGTGGTGGTGTTGTTGGTGGTGGTGTTGTTGTTGGTGGTGGTGGTGTTGTTGGTGGTGGTGGTGTTGTTGGTGTTGGTGGTGGTGTTGTTGGTGGTGGTGTTGTTGGTGGTGGTGTTGGTGGTGGTGGTGGTGTTGGTGGTGGTGGTG
>NC_057749.1:3463534-3474454 GCF_004010195.1 Chiloscyllium plagiosum
AACCCACCCATACCCCTACATTTACCCCTTACCTAACACTACGGGCAATTTAGCATGGCCAATTCACCTGACCCTGCACATCTTTGGACTGTGGGAGGAAACCGGAGCACCCGGAGGAAACCCACGCAGACACGGGGAGAACGTGCAAACTCCACACAGTCAGTCGCCTGAGGCGGGAATTGAACCCGGGTCTCAGGCGCTGTGAGGCAGCAGTGCTAACCACTGTGCTACCGTGCCGCCCACATACAAACAACACCATAATCATATCATAGTTTCCTTGCTTCCTGGTGGTGGAAATTTGAATAAAGATTCGTACACCTTATGTCTTTCATGGTGAACACATCTGCACACACACAACATGGGTACTGGGGAAAAAGTATATATAATAATAAGCACTACCGCAGTTAGGCGGTAGTGTGAAAAAATAAGAAAAAAACAGAAAAAAATAGCAGAACATGTGATAACGAGGCCTGATGTGTAGGGGTTAAGATAAGGATGTGGGAGAAGGTGCCTCATGCCCTAAAGTTGTCAAACTCTATACTGAGTCGGGAAGACTGTAGAGCTTCCAAGTGGAAAATGAGGTGCTGTTCTTCCAGTTTGCACTGAACTTCACTGGAGCATTGCAGCAAGATCCTGAGATAGAGATGTTCACCAGGGAACAGGGTGGTGTGTTGAGGTGGCAGGCAACTGGAAGCTCAGAGTTTTTTTTTTAGTTATCAGAGAGTATTAGAGAAACTTGGCAAAAAAGGCAGCATGCCTGGAAAAGTTCCGTTCACTCAGTTTCACTTTCCACAGGCAATACCGTATTGCCGAGATTCTCCAGCACCTCCCTGTGTTTGGTAGTAAAAAACAAAGTGCCTTCTGCATCATTCAAAATATAATGAACCAGTGTTGTTTGAACATACAAACAACACCATAATCATATCATAGTGCAACACCAAGTGGTGAAGAGGCTTGATTGAACATGACATCCTCAGCAATTGACAATCAGCAAAGGGAATAGAATGAATAAACTAAAATAAAAACCAACAAAAAAAAGAAAATTACAAGACTTAAATCCAAACACTAAGTTAACGTAGCTAATCCTTCTAAACTTACCTTGTCCTTAAGAATGATACGAACGAATCTGGATGAGTGTAGTGATTGGAACCTGGTGGTGTCGTGTTGTTGGTGGTGGTGGTGTTGGTATTGTTGGTGGTGGTGTTGGTGTTGGTGGTAGTGGTGGTGTTGTTGGTGTTGGTGGTGGTGTTGGTGGTGGTGGTGTTGGTGGTGGTGTTGGTGGTGGTGGTGGTGGTGTTCCCATGTAGCTGCTGCCCTTGGTCTTCTTGATGGTGGTGTACATGGGTTTGGCAAGTGCTGTGGAAGAAGCTTTGGTGAATTTCTGCTGAAGTTTAAAACCTCACAATCCAGGTATCCCTGGTGGTTAACTGAGGCAAGGGAGGATATAGCAAGGATGCTTGCAAAGGTGTTTAATTCCTCTCTGGACACAGCGAGAGGTGCCAGAGGACTGGAGGACAGGCAATGTGATATCATTATTCAAGAAGGGAGCATGGGATAAATCAGGAAACTATAGGCCAGTCAGCCTAACCTGGGAAATGGGGAAACTATTGGAAGAGATTCTGAGGGAGAGAATGAATCTGTATTTCTGACCAACTTGATTGAATTTTTGGATGATGTGACCAGGTGTGCAGATGAGACTAAAGCTTTTGATGGATTCTACTTGAACTTCAGCAAGGCTTTTGGGAAGGTCCCACCGGAGACTGGGATCCAAGGATTGTTTGAGCGACAGGAAGCAGAGGCTAGTGGTTTAGGGGAAATTCTCCGGCTGGAGCTCTGTTTCCATTGGGGTCCCGCGGGGATCAGTTTTAGAGCCCCTACTGCTTTCTGGTTGAAATAAATGAATTAGACTTGAAAGTAGGAGTTCAAAGATGGTACAAAATATAATAGAGTGGTAAATAATAAGGAGGATAGCCTTAGATTACAGGAGGATATAGACGGGCGGCTCAGATGGACGGATTAGTGCATGATGAACAGCATGACCGTGGGGAGCACCAAGGATCCGGGGGACAGTAGAGAGCAGGTACACCGGTCCCTAAATGTATCAGGACAGGTGGGTAAAGTGGTTATACTTGTGAAGTAATCCAGGTCAAAGCATTAAGTTTAAGAGCAGAAAGGATATGTTGGATCTGAAGAGAATATTGCTTCGGCTGGAATGAGACTATTGTGTGCAGTCAGGGGTCCACAGAATGGGGAGGGATGTGATAGCACAGTATAGGGAGGGATGTGATAGTACAGTATAGGGAGGGATGTGATAGCACAGTATAGGGAGGGATGGGATAGCACAGTATAGGGAGGGATGGGATAGTACAGTATAGGGAGGGATGTGATAGTACAGTATAGGGGCGGATGTGATAGTACAGTATAGGCAGGGATGTGATAGCACAGTATAGGGAGGGATGTGATAGCACAGTACAGGGAGGGATGTGATAGTACAGTATAGGGAGGGATGTGATAGTACAGTATAGGGAGGGATGTGATAGCACAGTATAGGGAGGGATGTGATAGCACAGTATAGGGAGGAATGTGATAGTACAGTATAGGGCGGGATGTGATAGCACAGTATAGGGAGGGATGTGATAGCACAGTATGGGGAGGGATATGATAGTACAGTATAGGGAGGGATGTGATAGCACAGTATAGGGAGGGATGTGATAGTACAGTATAGGGAGGGATGTGATAGCACAGTATAGGGAGGGATGTGATAACACAGTATAGGGAGGGATGTGATAGTACAGTATAGGGAGGGATGTGATAGTACAGTATCGGGAGGGATGTGATAGCACAGTATAGGGAGGGATGTGATAGCACAGTATAGGGAGGGATGTGATAGTACAGTATAGGGAGGGATGTGATAGCACAGTATAGGGAGGGATGTGATAGCACAGTATGGGGAGGGATATGATAGCACAGTACAGGGAGGGATGTGATAGCACAGTACAGGGAGGGATGTGATAGCACAGTACAGGGAGGGATGTGATAGCACAGTATGGGGAGGGATATGACAGCACAGTATAGAGAGGGATGTGATAGCACAGTATAGGGAGGGATGTGATAGCACAGTATAGGGAGGGATGTGATAGCACAGTATAGGAGGGAAGGGATAGTACAGTATATGGAGGGATATGATAGTGGAGTATAGGGAGGGGTGTGATAGCACAGTGTCGGGAGGGATGTGATAGCACAGTGTCGGGAGGGATGTGATAGCACAGTATAGGGAGGGATATGATAGTACAGTATAAGGAGGGATGTGATAGCACAGTGTAGGGAGGGATATGATGGCACAGTATAGGGAGGGATATGATAGTACAGTATAAGGAGGGATGTGATAGCACAGAATAGGGAGGAACGTGATAGCACAATATAAGAGGGAAGTGATAGCACAGTATGGGGAGGGATGTGATAGCGCAGTATAGGGATGGATGTGATAGCGCAGTATAGGGAGGGATGTGATAGCACAGTATAGGGATGGATGTGATAGCGCAGTATAGGGAGGGATGTGATAGCACAGTATAGGGATGGATGTGATACCACAGTATAGGGAGGGATGTGATAGCACTGTGTCGGGAGGGATATGATACTACAGTATAGTGAGGGATGCGATAGCACAATATAGGGAGGGATGTGATAGTACAGTATAGGGAGGGATGTGATAGTACAGTATAGGGAGGGATGTGATAGCACAGTATCGGGAGGGATGTGAACGCACGATATAGGGAGGGATGTGATAGCACAGTCTCGGGAGGGATGTGATAGTACAGTATAGGGAGGGATGCGATAGCGCAGTATAGGAGGGAAGTGATAGCACAGTATAGGGAGGGACGTGGTAGCACGGTATAGGGAGGGATTTGTTAGCGCAGTATAGGGAGGGATGTGATAGCACAGTATAGGGAGGGATGTGATAACACAGTATAGGGCTGGATGTGATAGCGCAGTATCGGGAGGGATGTGATAGTACAGTATAGGGAGGGATGTGATAGCACAGTATGGGGAGGGACGTGGTAGCACGGTATAGGGAGGGATTTGATAGCGCAGTATAGGGAGGGATGTGATAACACAGTATAGGGCTGGATGTGATAGCGCAGTATCGGGAGGGATGTGATAGCACAGTATGGGGAGGGACGTGGTAGCACGGTATAGGGAGGGATGTGATAACACAGTATGGGGAGGGATGTGAATGGACAGTATAGGGAGGGATGTGATAGGACAGTATTGGCAGGGATGTGATAGCGCAGTATAGGGAGGGATGTGGTAGCACAGTATGGGGAGGGATGTGAATGGACAGTATTGGGAGGGATGTGATAGCACAACATAGGAGGCATGTATGCATAGGAAAGACGTGATTGCACAGTTTAGGAGGGATGTGATCGCACATTATAGGAGGGATGTGATCGCACATTATAGGAGGGATGTGATAGCACATTATAGGAGGGATGTGATAGCGCAGTATAGGGTGGGATGTGATAGCACATTATAGGAGGGATGTGATAGCACAGTATAGGGAGGGATATGATAGTAGAGTATAGGGAGGGATGTGATAGCACAGTGTAGCGAGGGGTGTGATAGCACAGTATAGGAGGGAAGGGATAGTACAGTATAGGGAGGGATATGAAAGTGGAGTATAGGGAGGGGTGTGATAGCACAGTGTAGGGAGGGGTGTGATAGCACAGTATAGGGAGGGATGTGATAGCACAGTATAGGGAGGGATGTGATAGCACAGTATAGGAGGGAAGGGATAGTACAGTATAGGGAGGGATATGATCGTGGATTATAGGGAGGGGTGTGATAGCACAGTGTAGGGAGGGATGTGATAGCACAGTGTAGGGAGGGATGTGATAGCACAGTATAGGGAGGGATATGATTAGAGTATAGGGAGGGATGTGATAGCATGTGATAGCACAGTATAGGGAGGGATATGATGGCACAGTATAGGGAGGGATATGATAGTACAGTATAAGGAGGGATGTGATAGCACAGTATAGGGCTGGATGTGATAGCGCAGTATAGGGAGGGATGTGATAGCACTGTGTCGGGAGGGATATGATACTACAGTACAGGGAGGGATGCGATAGCACAGTATGGGGAGGGATGTGATAGCACTACGTAGGGAGGGATGTGATAGTACAGTATAGGGAGGGATGTGATAGTACAGTATAGGGAGGGATGTGATAGCACAGTATAGGTTGGGAGGTGATAGCACAGTATAGGGAGGGAAGTGGTAGCACTGTGTAGGGAGGGATGTGATAGCACTATGTAGGTAGGGATGTGATAATACAGTATGGGGAGGGATGTGATAACACAGTATAGGGAGAGATATAATAGCAGAGTATAGGGAGGAATGTGATCGCACAGTTTTGTGAGGGAAGTGATAGCACAGTATAGGGAGGGATGTGATAGAACATTATAGGGAGGGATGTGATCGCACAGTGTAGGGACGGATATGATAGCAGAGTATAGGGAGGAATGTGATAGCATAGTATAGGGAGCGACATGGTAGCACAGTATAGGGAGTGATGTGATAGCACAGTATAGGGAGGGATGTGATTGCACAGTATAGGGACGGATATGATAGCAGAGTATAGGGAGGAATGTGATAGCATAGTATAGGGAGGGATATGGTAGCTCAGTATAGGGAGGGATGTGATTGCAGTGTGTAGGGAGGGATGTGATAGCACAGTATCGGGAGGGATGTGACAGTACAGTATAGGGAGGGATGCGATTGTGCTGTATAGGAAGGATGTGATCGCCCAGTATAGAGAGGGACGTGGTAGCACAGTATAGGGAGGGATGTGATTGCACAGTATAGGAGGGATGTGATCGCCCAGTATAGGGAGGGACGTGGTAGCACAGTATAGGGAGGGATGCGATTGCACAGTATAGGAGGGATGTGATAGCACAGTATAGGATGGATGTGATGTCACTGTGTAGGAGGGATGTGATCGCACAGTAAAAGTAGGGATGTGATCGCACAGTATAGGGAGGGAGGTGATCGCATAGTTTAGGGAGGAATGTGATAGCACAGTATAGGGAGGGATGTAATAATACTGTATAGGGAGGAATGTGATAGCACAGTATAGGGAGCGACATAATAGCACAGTATAGGGAGGGAAATAATAGCACAGTATAGGGAGTGATGTGACAGCACAGTATAGGGAGGGATGTGATAGCACAGTATAGGGAGGGAAGTGACTGCACAGTATAAGGATGAACGTGATGTCACTGTGTAGGAGGGATGTGATAGAACAGTATAGGGAGGGATGCGATTGTGCAGTATAGGAAGGATGTGATCGCCCAGTATAGGGAGGGACGTGGTAGCACAGTATAGGGAGGGATGCGATTGCACAGTATAGGGAGGGATGTTGTAGCGCAGTATAGGGAGGGATGTTGTAGCGCAGTATAGGGAGGGATGTGATTGCACAGTATAGGGAGGGATGTGATTGCACATTATAGGGAGGGATGTGATAGCACTGTGTAGGGAGGGATATGATCGCACAGTGTAGGGACGGATATGATAGCAGAGTATAGGGAGGAATGTGATAGCATAGTATAGGGAGGGACATGGTAGCACAGTATAGGGAGTGATGTGATAGCACAGTATAGGGAGTGATGTGATAGCACAGTATAGGGAGGGATGTGATTGCACAGTATAGGGAGGGATGTGATAGCATAGTATAGGGAGGGATATGGTAGCACAGTATAGGGAGGGATGTGATAGCACAGTGTAGGGAGGGATGTGATAGCGCAGTATAGGGAGGGATGTGATAGCACAGTATAGGGAGGGAAGTGACTGCACAGTATAAGGATGGATGTGATGTCACTGTGTAGGAGGGATGTGATAGAACAGTATAGGGAGGGATGCGATTGTGCAGTATAGGAAGGATGTGATCGCCCAGTATAGGGAGGGACGTGGTAGCACAGTATAGGGAGGGATGCGATTGCACAGTATAGGAGGGATGTGATAGCACAGTACAGGGAGGGATGCGTAGTGCAGTATGGGGAGGGATGCGATAGCGCAGTATTGGGAGGGATGTGATAGCACAGTATAGGGAGGGATGTGATAGCACCGTATCGGAGTGATGTGATAGCACAGTATAGGGAGGGATGTGATCGCACAGTCTCGGGAGGGAAGTGATAGCACATTATGGGGATGGACGTGATAGCACAGTATAGGGAGGGAGGTGATAGCATAGTATTGGGAGGAATGTGATAGCACTGCGTAGGGAGGGCTATGATAGTACAGTGTAGGGAGGGGCGTGGAAGCACAGTATAGGGAGGGATGTGATCGCACAGTATAGGGATGGATGTGATCGCACAGTATAGGGAGGGATGTGATGGCACAGTATCGGGAAGGATGTGATGGCACAGTATCGGGAGGGATGTGATGGCACAGTATCGGGAGGGATGTGATAGCACAGTATAGGGAGGGATGTGATAGCACAGTATAGGGAGGGATGTGATGGCACAGTATCGGGAGGGTTGTGATAGCACAGAATAGGGAGGGATGTGATAGCACAGTATCGGGAGGGATGCGATAACGCTGTATAGGGAGGGATGTGATAGCACTGCGTAGGGAGGGCTATGATAGTACAGTGTAGGGAGGGGCGTGGAAGCACAGTATAGGGAGGGATGTGATCGCACAGTATAGGGAGGGATGTGATCGCACAGTATAGGGAGGGATGTGATCACACAGTATAGGGAGGGATGTGATGGCACAGTATCGGGAGGGATGTGATGGCACAGTATCGGGAGGGATGTGATAGTACAGTACAGGGAGGGATGCGATAGCACAGTATAGGGAGGGATGCGATAACGCTGTATAGGGAGGGATGTGATAGCACAGTATAGGGAGGGATGTGATTGCAAAGTATGGAGAGGGATGTGATCACACAATATTGGGAGGGATGTGATAGCACAGAATGGGCAGGGATGTGATTGCACAATATAGGGAGGGATGTGATAGCATAGTATAGATTGGGACGTGATAGCCCCCTATCGGAGGGATGTGAGAGCACAGTATAGGGAGGGATGTGATAGCACAATATAGGGAGGGATGTGATTGCACATTATAGGGAGGGACGTGATAGCACAGTATAGGGAGGGATGTGATCGCACAGTCTCGGGAGGGACGTGATTAAAGTTATGGGGAGTGACGTGATAGCACAGTATGGGGAGGGATGTGGTCGCACAGTCTCGGGAGGGACGTGATTCAAGTTATGGGGAGGGACGTGATAGCACATTATGGGGATGGACGTGGTAGCACAGTATAGGGAGCGATGTGGTAGCACAGTATAGGAAGGGATGTGATAGCACAGTATAGGGAGGGATGTGACAGCACAGTATAGGAAGGGATGTGATAGCACAGTTTCGGAGGGATGTGACAGCACAGTATAGGGAGGGATGTGATAGTGCAGTATAGGGAGGGATGCGATAGCGCAGTATTGGGAGTAATGTGATAGCACAGTATAGGGAGGGGCGTGGTAGCACAGTATAGGGAGGGATGTGATAGCGCAGTATCGGAGTGATGTGATAGCACAGTATAGGGAGGAATAGGATAGCGCAGTATAGGGATGGATGTGATCGCACAGGAGAGGGAGGAATAGGATAGCGCAGTATAGGTGGGTTGTGATAGCGCAGTATAGGGATGGATGTGATAGCACATTATAGGGAGGGATGTGAGAGCACTGCGTAGGGAGGGATACGATAGCGCAGTATAGGGAGGGATGTGATAGCGCAGTACACGGAGGGATGTGATAGCACATTATAGGGAGGGATGTGATAGCACATTATAGGGAGGGATGTGATAGCACAGTATAGGGAGGGATGTGATAGCACAGTATAGGGAGGGATACGATAACGCAGTATAGGGTGGGATGTGATAGCGCAGTATAGGGTGGATGTGATAGCACAGTATAGGGAGGGATGCGATAACGCTGTATAGGGAGGGATGTGATAGCACTGCGTAGGGAGGGCAATGATAGTACAGTGTAGGGAGGGACGTGGAAGCACAGTATAGGGAGGGATGTGATCGCACAGTATGGGGAGGGATGTGATCGCTCGATATAGGGAGGGATGTGAGAGCACCGTATAGGGAGGGATGTGATAGCACCGTATAGGGAGGGAGGTGATAGCACAGTATGGGCAGGGATGTGATTGCACAATATAGGGAGGGATGTGATAGCACAGTATAGGTTGGGACGTGATAGTCCCGTATCGGAGGGATGTGAGAGCACAGTATAGGGAGGGATGTGATAGCACAGTATAGGGAGGGATGTGATTGCAAAGTATGGAGAGGGATGTGATCACACAATATAGGGAGGGATGTGATTGCACATTATAGGGAGGGACGTGATAGCCCCGTATTGGAGGGATGTGAGAGCACAGTATAGGGAGGGATGTGATAGCACAGTATGGGGAGGGACGTGCTAGCACAGTATGGGGAGGGACGTGATAGCACAGTATAGGGAGGGATGTGATCGCACAGTCTCGGGAGGGACGTGATTAAAGTTATGGGGATGGACGTGATAGCACAGTATAGGGAGGGATGTGGTAGCACAGTATAGGAAGGGATGTGATAGCACAGTTTCGGAGGGATGTGACAGCACAGTATAGGGAGGGATGTGACAGCACAGTATAGGGAGGGATGTGATAGTGCAGTATAGGGAGGGATGCGATAACGCAGTATCTGGAGGGATGTGATCGCACGATATAGGGAGGGATGTGAGAGCACCGTATAGGGAGGGATGTGATAGCACCGTGTAGGGAGGGAGGTGATAGCACAGTATGGGCAGGGATGTGATTGCACAATATAGGGAGTGATGTGATAGCACAGTATAGGTTTGGACGTGATAGCCCCGTATCGGAGGGATGTGAGAGCACAGTATAGGGAGGGATGTGCTAGCACAGTATGGGGAGGGATGTGCTAGCACAGTATGGGGAGGGACGTGATAGAACAGTATAGGGAGGGATGAGATAGCACAGTACAGGGAGGGATGCGATCGTGCAGTATAGGGAGGGATGCGAGAGCGCAGTATAGGGAGGGATGTGATAGCACAGTATAGGGAGGGACGTGATAGCCCCATATCGGAGTGATGTGATATCACAGTATAGGGAGGGATGTGATAGCACAGTATCGGGAGGGATGTGATAGCACAGTATAGGGAGGGATGTGATAGCACAGTATAGGGAGGGATGTGATAGCACAGTCTAGGGATGGATGTGATAGCACAGTATCAGGATGGATGTGATAGCATAGTATAGGGAGGGATGCGATAGCGCAGTATAGGGAGGGATGCGATAGCGCAGTATAGGGAGGGATGTAATTGCACATTATAGGGAGGGATGTGATAGCACTGTGTAGGGAGGGATGTGATAGCACAGTATAGGGAGGGATGTGATCGCATAGTATGGGGAGGGATGTGATCGCTCGATATAGGGAGGGATGTGAGAGCACCGTATAGGGAGGGATGTGATAGCACCGTATAGGGAGGGAGGTGATAGCACAATATAGGGAGGGATGTGATTGCACAGAATAGGGAGGGACATGATAGCACAGTATAGGGAGGGATGCGATTGCACAGTATAGGATGGATGTGATAGCACAGTATAGGGAGGGATGCGATCGCACACAATAGGATGGATGTGATGTCACTGTATAGGTGGGATGTAATCACACAGTTTAGGGAGGGATGTGATCGCATAGTTCAGGGAGGAATGTGATAGCACATTATAGGGAGGGATGTGAAAGCACAGTTTAGGGAGTGATGTGATAGCACAGTATAGGGAGGGATGTGATAGCACAATATCGGGAGGGATGTGATAGTACAGTATAGGGAGGGATGTGATAGTACAGTATCGGGAGGGATG
>NC_057749.1:3475895-3477664 GCF_004010195.1 Chiloscyllium plagiosum
GTTATAGCGCAGTACAGGGAGGGATGTTATAGCGCAGTATAGGGAGGGATGTGATAGCACAGTATAGGGAGGGACGTGATAGCACAGTATAGGGAGGGATGTGATAGCACAGTATAAGGATGGATGTGATGTCACTGTATAGGAGGGATGTAATCACACAGTTTAGGGAGGGATGTGATCGCATAGTTCAGGGAGGAATGTGATAGCACAGTATCGGGAGGGATGTGAAAGCACAGTATAGGGAGTGATGTGATAGCACAGTATAGGGAGGGATGTGAAAGCACAGTATAGGGAGTGATGTGATAGCACAGTATAGGGAGGGATGTGATAGCACAATATCGGGAGGGATGTGATAGAACAGTATAGGGAGGAATGTGATAGCACAGTATAGGGAGGGATGTAATATTACTGTATAGGGAGGAATGTGATGTCACTGTGTAGGAGCGACATGATAGAACAGTATAGGGAGGAAAGTAATAGCACAGTATAGGGAGGGATATGAAAGCACAGTATAGGGAGTGATTAGATAGCACAGTATAGGGAGGGATGTGACGGCACAGTATAGGGAGGGATGGGATTGCGCAGTGTAGGGATCGATGTGATACCGCAGTATAGGGAGGGATGTGATAGCACAGTATAGGGAGGGATGTGATAGCACAGCATAGGGAGGGATGTGATAGCACAGTATAGGGAGGGATGTGATAGCACAGTATAGGGAGGGATATAATAGCACAGTATAGGGAGGAATATAATAGCACAGTATAGGGAGGGATGTGACAACACAGTATAGGGAGGGATGTGATAGCGCAGTATAGGGAGGGATGTGATAGCACAGTATAGGGAGGGATACGATAGCGCAGTATAGGTGGGTTGTGATAGCGCAGTATAGGGATGGATGTGATAGCACATTATAGGAGGGATTTGATGGCACAGTATCAGGATGGATGTGATAGCATAGTATAGGGAGTGATGCGATAGCGCAGTATAGGGAGAGATGCGATAGCGCAGTATAGGGAGGGATGTGATAGCACTGTGTAGGGAGGGATACGATAGCGCAGTATAGGGAGGGATGTGATAGCGCAGTACACGGAGGGATGTAATTGCACATTATAGGGAGGGATGTGATAGCACTGTGTAGGGAGGGATGTGATAGCACAGTATAGGGAGGGATGTGATCGCATAGTATGGGGAGGGATGTGATCGCTAGATATAGGGAGGGATGTGAGAGCACCGTATAGGGAGGGATGTGATAGCACCGTATAGGGAGGGAGGTGATAGCACAATATAGGGAGGGATGTGATCGCACAGTATAGGGAGTGATGTGATAGCGCAGTATGTGGAGGGATGTTAGAGCACAGTATTGGGAGGAATATGATCACATAGTATAGGGTGGGATATGATAGCTCAGAATAGGGAGGGATGTGATAGCACGTATAGGGAGGGATATGGTAGCACAGTATAGGGAGGGATATGGTAGCACAGTATAGGCAGGGATATGGTAGCACAGTATAGGAAGGGATGTGATAGTACAGTATCGGGAGGGATGTGAGAGTACAGTATAGGGAGGGATGTGATAGTACAGTATCGGGAGGGATGGGATAGCACAGTATCGGGAGGGATGTGATAGCACAGTATAGGGAGGGATGTGATAGCACAGTATAGGGAGGGATGTGATAGCACAGTATCGGGAGGGATGTGATAGTACAGTATGGGGAGGGATGTGATAGCACAGTATTGGGAGGGATGTGATAGTACAGTATCGGAAGGGA
>NC_057749.1:3478164-3485408 GCF_004010195.1 Chiloscyllium plagiosum
TTCCTGATGAAGGGCTTTTGCCCGAAACGTTGATTTTTCCTGCTCCTCGGATGCTGCCTGAACTGCTGTGCTTTTCCAGCACCACTCTATTCCGGAATCTGGTTTCCAGCATCTGCAGTGATTGTTTTTACACAAGGCTATGGGCCAAGTGCCAGAAAATGGATCAGAATAGTTAGTTTGACCAGCATGGATGGGCTGAGCCAAGGGTTTTCTTTCTGTTTGTACGTCTCTCTGATGACAGCAGAAAGAGCTCATGGCCAGAAATACAGCAACCTCTCCTGGGGACTTTCTCCTGCAAAATGCAGTCGGGGGGGGGGGGGATTGTTAGACACAAATTAAGTAAATCCCAGTCAGGTACAGCAGTGCCTTCTCCAGGGGAGCTGACAGGGAAAATTCCACATCCACGTTGGCTGGGAGCAGTTGAGTCACTGTATTCTGCCAATACACAAGAGATGACTGATGGTAACCATTATGGCATCAGTGGTATTTACACCTATCTGGCAGTGACAGACTTGAACCAATACACAAGTGTACTTCTGTGACTAACTGGATAATGATGCGGAGGGGCTGGGGTGGACGCAACACCAGGTTCGAGTCCAACAGGCTTACTTGGAAGGACTAGCTCTCAGAGCGCGAGCTACCTGATGAAGAAGCAGTGTACCGAAAGTTTGTAATTCCAAACAAACCTGTTGAACTACAACTTGGGGTTGCATGATTTTTAGCTTAATTGGATAATGGGATGTAAGGAGCTGTGCTCATTAATGAGAGATCTTGAAGTTGACAATTATCATTATTTCTCTCCAACTTTCACGGCACCATCGGCAAGTCGAGGGCTTGCCCCCAATCTCTGTGAAATCCTGAGGGGACCTGACTGGATCAACATTGAGAAGATGTTTTCCACTTTTGGCAGTAAGGGAATGACCATTTGAAACAGAAATGAGGAAACAATTTTTCTCTCCGAGGTCTCTGAGTCTTCCTGACAAGGCAGTGGATGGGGAGTGATTCACTAAGTATGAGGTGATGTATTTTGGGAGGTTCGACGCTGGAGGGACATGTACACTTAAATGTAACATTGATATACAGAGGGATCTCGGGATGCAAATCTCAAGCTCCCTGAAAGTGGCAACGCACGGTGCTCACTGAATCAGTTCCATGTCATTATCAACGTGCTAGGGAACTGCTGGATAAACAGTGTGTTATTGAATTGGTGGATGGGAGGGAGAGGGTTGGCTGAATTTCTGCCTGATTTCCTCAGTGCTGAAGGCGTGTGTTAGTCACAGAATAAATCATGCCCAGGCAACATTGGGGTGTGGCCGCACAGTTTTGTTTTAGATGAGATCAGATTCCCTACAGCGTGGAAACAGGCCCTTCGGCCCACAAGTCCACACTGACCCTCCGAAGAGTAACCCACGCATTCCCATTTCCCTCTGAGTAATGTATCTAACACTACGGGCAATTTAGCGTGGCCAATTCACCTGACCTGCACATCTTTGGCCTGTGGAAGGAAACCGGAGCACCCGGAAGAAACCCACACAGACACGGGGAGAATGTGCAAACTCCACACAGAGTCTCCCAAGGCTGGAATCGAACCCAGGACCCTGGTGCTGTGAGGCAGCAGTGCTAACCACTGAGCCACCGTGTTTGTGCATCATCCTTGCCGTTTGAAAACCTGAGGAGAGCTTCACTCTGAACCAAAATCCCTCCCCTGACCTGAACCATTTTCATTTAGCTTTGCTGATGTTGAAGAATACATACTCGGTTTAAAAAGAACAGAACAGTCTCCTGCTGGGAAACACGGTCTCCCACATCCTGCTGGGAAACACGGTCTCCCACATCCTGCTGGGAAACAGTCTCCCACATCCTGCTGGGAAACAGTCTCCCACATCCTGCTGGGTAACACCGTGTCCCACATCCTGCTGGGAAACACGGTCTCCCACATCCTGCTGGGAAACGCTATCTCTCACCTCCTGCGGGGAAACACGGTCTCTCACCTCCTGCGGGGAAACACGGTCTCTCACCTCCTGCTGGGAAACATGATTTCCCATCTCCAGCTGGGAAACAGGGTCTCTCACCTCCTGCTGGGTACCAGGGCAACTTGCCTCTGACTGGGAAACAGAGTTGCTCACCTCCTGCTGGGAAATACGGTCTCCCACCTTCTGTTGGGAAACCACACCAATCACCGCCTGCTGGGAAACATGGTCTCTCACCTCCTGCTGGGAAACAAGTCTCACCTGATCCAGAGGTGTGTAATAACATATCTGAACAGGTTGATACAAAAAAAATGGGTTAAGCTTAAGCAAAGAGCAGGGTCAGCCCCTGACCTCTCCCTTACCTTTGGTTTGTATTACCTATAACACGGTGATTCCCTGCTGGTGGTTAATTGTGTTTGGAAAAATATTCCTGTTATGTGTAAGAACACATCAAGATATTTTAAAATAAAGACCAGGGCAGATTGTCTGTATTGACCTTACCGGGCTTTGCACATGAATTATTCACTTCGAAACCGGGTTTGATCTCCACTGGTGGTTTATCGAGAAAATAAAAAATGTGGGTGATTTGGTGAGAGGATATAAAACCTGTTCAGTTGTGTGTAAGAGCTCTTTTGGATATTAAGGGGCAGTGACTGGAATCAGAGGCCCCATCCCTTTCCTGGCCTAGGCCCTGAGGCCCGGTCCCTGACTCCCAGGGCACCAGGCCCTGGAAACAGGCTCCAATGTACCCTGGCCCCAAGCAAAGACCAAAGTAGCCAATACAGAGATGGCTGGAGAAACTCAGCAGGACCTGAAACTCGCTGAGCAGAGGCGAGGGGAGGGGACGGAGGGGTGTGTTTGCAGGGATGGGTGGAAGAAAAACTAATGATGATGAGCCATTTTAAAAGAAAATCATGGAATCCCTACAGCATGGAAGCAGGCCATTCAGCCCATCATGTCCACTCCAACCCTCAGAAGACCATTCCACCCTACCCCCCCCCTCAGCTAACCCACCTAGCCTGTATATCTCTGAACACCATGGGCAATTAGCGTGGCCAACTCACCTAACCAGCACATCTTTGGACTGTGGGAGGAACCCCACACAGACACAGGGAGAATGTCCAAACTCCACACGGACAGGAATCAAACCCAAGCCCCTGGTGCTATGAGGCAGCAGTGCGAACCACTGAGCCACTGCATCACCCAATTAATCAATTGAAGGGAATAAAGTGACAGGTGTACAGGGATGTACTGGGGAAGTGGGCCTGACTGAAATGCTTTACAGAGAGCTAACATGGTGGTCCGCTCTGTTTCTGTCTTGTCATGACTCCTCGGTGTCAGTGGATGGAGAGAGTGTGGCACTGAGACAGAGACAGGGAGAAAGGACTGACAATGTGATGGAGGCATTGCAATGGGCTGCACCACGCTGAAGATTTAGAGACACCAGGTCGAATTGTTTGAATGGACAGTAAAACAATGCAATGGAACAGAGCAGATGGATGCTATTTGGCCCACTGTGACTGTCCTAGCCCATCTTCACTTAGATCTGGAGAAAAGTTGGTGAGGAAGCTGTGGAGCAGCACTGACTGACTGAGACAGGCTGGAGACTGAACCAATTGCTGTGACTCACCAGGGCTCCCTGGGAGTTTCCATGTTGCTGCCCAGAGTCAGTGGAAATGGGATCACTTTGAGAATGGGAGCACGGAGCCATGGCAGTGGGGGTGGGGGGGGTGGGGGGGTAGGGGAAGTGGGGTAAGTGCCTTGTGTGGGAGCCATTAACCTCTGTCCTTGCAGGTGAACATTAAAGACCGTAAAGTGATAGGTTGAAGGAGAATGGGGAGTTGGCTTGGATGTTAGTACTTTGTCAACCAGCATCCCCAGTCCTGATGTTTCACTCTGAAACGTTGTCTTCCCTGCTCCTCGGATGCTGTCTGACCTGCTGTGCTTTTCCAGCTTAGCATCTATTGACTCTGACTCCCAGTATCTGCCGTCCTTACTGTGTCCCCTCCTCATTGCTAACTTTAGTGTCCATGGGAACCTGTTGTGCAGGAATTGGCTTTCTTTCATCACAGTGCTGACTGCACCTCAGAAGCACTTCCACTGGTTGTCAAATACACTGGGAGAGTTCCTGGGGCAATGGAAGGTGCTATGGAAACGTAACTCTTTTCTCAGTTTCCCAAAAACACACAGAGATGCCTCTGTTTTGTTCATTTTTTAAAAAATTCATACAAAGGCCAGCATTTATTACCCATCCCTAATTGCTCAGAGGGCAGTTAAGAGTCAACCACATTACTGTGGGTCTGGAGTCATACTTTGGTCAGAACAGAGTTGAAAAGTGTGTTGCTGGAAAAGTGCAGCAGGTCAGGCAGCATCCGAGGAGCAGGAGAATCGACGTTTCGGGCATGAGCCCTTCTTCAGGAATGAGGCTGGTGTGCCAAGCGGGAGGGAGGAGGAGAGCTTCTTCAAGGTAGGCATCTTTGCAAGACCAGGTAAAGGTGGGCAGTTTCCTTCTCTTAAGGGCATTAATGAACAATGGTCATCATTAGACTCTTAATTCCATATTTTTTTATTGGTTTCAAACTTCACCACCTGCCATGGTAGCATTTCGAAGCCAGGTCCCCACCTGGGTGTCTGGATGAACAGTCCAACGACATAACCAGCAGGCCATCACCTCCTCCTGACGATAACTGGCAAGTGTGGGCCTGATTTAACTCTGTTGTCTACCTGGGAGAATGTTTATTCCCAGTGTTTAAACCACAGGGGAAAGTGTATCCAAGCCACAACAGGATCCACTGAGCGCTGTGGATTCGATGTCCTTAGACTTCAGTCACCTTGCCTACTTGGGGTTAGTTTTCCCAACTGGCTTGACACAGATGGTGACCTCTGCGGGGCTCTGGGTTTGCTGAGGTGAGCTACATTCTCACTTACGTTCATATCCAGGGAGTCAGGAGAAATGACATTATACTCACTCAGCTCCAGCTTCTGATATTTAACCTTCACTGAAAAGGCTACAAGGGATATTCCCGAAAATAACCTTAAATCAGGAAGTCTGGCATCATGTGATGTCTCTATTGGTGAATCCTTTAACCTCATTTGCCAATTAGTTATCTTGGCTTTCATGCCCTCATAATTAAGTTTGACATACTCGGTTTGGTGCCACGCCTGTCTCTTGCAGACTGAAATTAAAATTCAATCATTACAGAGTCATAGAGATGTACAGCATGGAAACACACCCTTCAGTCCAACTCGTCCATGCTGAT
Source organism: Chiloscyllium plagiosum (assembly GCF_004010195.1). Lineage (NCBI taxonomy): Eukaryota > Metazoa > Chordata > Chondrichthyes > Orectolobiformes > Hemiscylliidae > Chiloscyllium > Chiloscyllium plagiosum. The sequence continues at coordinate 3,483,395 of NC_057749.1, forward strand.
CAGATATCCTAAATTAATCCAGTCCCATTTGCCAGCATTTGATCCATATCACTCTAAACCCTTCCTATTCATATACCCATCCAGGTGCCTTTTAAATGTTGCAATTGTACCAGCCTCCACCACATCCTCTGGCAGCTCAGTCCATACACGTAACACCCTCTGCGTGAAAAAGTTGCCCCTGAGGTCTCTTTTATATCTTTCCCCTCTCACCCTAAACCTATGCCCTCTAGTTCTGGACTCCCCCACCCCAGGGAAAAGCCCTAGTCTATGTACCCTACCTATGTCCCTCATGATTTTATAAACCTCTATAAGGTCACCCTTCAGCCTCCGACACCCCTCAGCCTCCAACCTCTCCCTATAGCTCAATTGTAGTCTCTGCTACCTCGGGAAATCATCATTGTGAAATCATTAATTAATTCTAATTCATTGCACAATACCAGCTCGAGGGTAGCCTGATTAGCTCCGGAACATTCTGATCTGAGATACCATCCCAGAAACATTCTATGAACTCCTCTTCTCAGCTAACTTTGCCCAAGTTATATGTGGATTAAAATCCTCATGGTTTCTGACTTCATTGTACTGTGTTCAGTGGCCTGGTCATCAACATTACAAGTGACCTCCCTGTCATTTCTCATCTCCACCGAAACTGTTTCTACAACCTCACTTCCTGAACTGAAGTCACCCTTCTCTGTTGTATCATCTCCATGATTAATTAACATAGTCGCTGCTCCACCTTTTCCAAGTTTCGGTCTTTTATCCTTCAATATTAAGGTCCCAATCTCTGACAGTCTGTAGCCATGCCTCTGTAATGACTTAGAAATCGTACTTAAGAATTTCATTTCTCACGTTAATATCTTTCTCTCTTGTCTTGCTTTATTTCATCTTCCCAAATTTGATCAAAACACTGTGGATGCTGGAGACCTGAAAGGAAAACAGAAACAGTTGGGAGGAACTGATATGAGTCCACAGATGTGCAGGTTAGATGGATTGGCCACGCTAAATTGCCTATAGTGTTCAGGGATGTGTAGGTCAGGTGCATTAGTCAGAGATACATGTAGACTAGTAGGGTAGGGGAATTGGTCTGGGTGGGCTACTCTTCAGAGGGTCAGTGTGGACTTGTTGAGCAGAGGGGTCTGTTTCCACACTGTAGGGATTTGATGATTCTGTGATTCTATGAACTCAGCAGGTCTGACAACATCTGTTGGGGAGAGAGAGAATTAATGTGCTGTGAATATTCTCTGAAAACTTGTTTTTTATTGCCAAATGTGATGAATTGGCCTGACGTTTTGGTTTAAAAGTCTCTTTCCTTCCTTAGTAATCTGACACACTAGAACAGCAGTTCCAGACAAGATGGCGGCTGTGGTAGAGTGTGTCTGTACATTCCCACTCACCTAAATGTTGCGTTTCTTCATTTCTCTGTAGTATCAAAGTTCACCTTCTCCTCCTTTCTGCGGCTGTGGTGGAGGAAGGAGGATGTGAGGGCTTGTTGCTGCTGGTGCCTTGGTAGTGGCTGTGTGGTGGATCCAGATGTCCGATCCTTATAGCCGTAGTGCCCGCGGTTTCATCGAAGGCATATCGTCAGGTTTCACCATTGGCTATAGCAGCGGGGACATAGTTGTTCCAGAACATTCCTTGTGGCTATGGCGGCAATATGATCGCTCGGCACTGAAGTGGTGATGGTTTCAGCATCGGTGACTTGTGGGACTGGTCACTCCCTCCTGATTATGGCAGTGATGCAGTGGCTTTGCCGGTGGTTTTGGCACAGGCTGTGGGGAGGGCCTGCTCCTTGCTATGATGGCTTCAGGGGTAGTTTCAGCAACAACATCACGTAGCCAGTCCATAAACCCCAGGAGCCAATCCATAAACCCCAGGAGCCCCCTCCATAAACCCCAGGAGCCCCTTCAAAAACCCCAGGAGCCAGTCCATATCCCCAGGAACTACCTCCATAACCCCCAGGAGCCCCCTCCATAAATCCCAGGAGCCCCCTCCATAAACCCAGGAGCCAGTCCATAAA
>NC_057749.1:3487751-3515700 GCF_004010195.1 Chiloscyllium plagiosum
CCCCTCCATAAACCGAGGGGCCAGTCCATAAACCCAGGAGCCAGTCCATAAACCCGGGAGCCCCTCCATAAACCCAGGGGCCAGTCCATAAACCCAGGAGCCCCCTCCATAAACCCAGGAGCCAGTCTGTAAACCCAGGAGCCGCTTCCATAAACGCAGGAGCCAGTCCATAAACCCAGGAGTCCCTTCCATAAATGTAGAAGCCAGTCCATAAACCCAGGAGCCAGTCCATAAACCCCAGGAGCCAGTCCGTAAACCCAGGAGCCCCTTCCATAAACGTAGGAGCCAGTCCATAAACCCAGGAACCCCTCCATAAACCCCAGGAGCCTGTCCATAAACCCCAGGAGCCAGTCCATAAACCCAGGAGCCAGTCCATAAATGCCAGGAGCCAGTCCATAAACCCAGGAGCCAGTCCCTAAATCAAGGAGCCCCTCCATAAATGCCAGGAGCCAGTCCATAAACCCAGGAGCCAGTCCATAAATGCCAGGAGCCAGTCCATAAACCCAGGAGCCAGTCCATAAACACAGGAGCCAGTCCATCAACCCAGGAACCCCTCCATAAACCCCAGGAGCCTGTCCATAAACCCCAGGAGCCAGTCCATAAACCCAGGAGCCAATCCATAAATGCCAGGAGCCAGTCCCTAAATCAAGGAGCCCCTCCATAAACGCCTGGAGCCAGTCCATAAACCCCAGGACCCAGTCCATAAACCCAGGAGCCCCCTCCATAAACCCAGGGGCCAGTCCATAAACTCCAGGCGCCAGTCCATAAAACCAGGAGCCAGTCCATAAATGCCAGGAGCCAGTCCATAAACCCAGGAGCCAGTCAATAAACCCAGGAGCACCCTTCATAAACCCAGCAGCCAGTCCTTAAACCCCAGGAGCCCCTCTATAACCCCAGGAGTCAGTCCATCAACCCCAGGAGCCATGGAGGGAACAAAACTTGAACTTTATCCTAATTTTGTCTCAATTTTTTTTCAGTATTTCTGTCATTAAAAAAGCAGCAAATTATTCACACCTACTGTATTTTCGTAAATGAATTGTGATTCACTTTTCATCAGAGTTCAAGTGTAGGTTGTGTAAATGGGACGGATTGTATGTTCCCCAGTTCTGCTCCCAGAACCTCCTCCCCCTTCAGCAGGCTTTGAACCAGACATGAATTTCTCCTGTCGTAGTTACCCTCTGCTTATTTGCTCTCAACTCCAGCAATAATCCAGCGATCACCACCTTCATGGTTCCGCTGTTTAATTTGGTGTCCAACTCCTTAGTCCCACTCATACAGAACATCCCTCCTTGTCCTGGAGAATGAAGGGAGATCTTATCGAAACCTATAACAGGACTGAACAGGGTCAATGCAGGAAGGGTGTTTCCCATGACCAGGGACTCCAGAACCAGGGGGTACCGTTTAAGGAAACAGGCTACGGCCATATAGGAGATGAACAGTAATTTCTTCATCCAGAGAATGAGGAGCCTGTGGAATTCTCTGCCACAAAAAGCAGTTGAGGCCAAAACATTGAATGTTTCCAGGACTGAATCACATCGAACTCTGAGAGCTAAAGGGTCTGTGGAGAAAGCGGGAACAGGATACTGAGTTGGATGATTAGTCATGATGATGTTGAATGTCAGAGCAGATTTGAAGGATTGAGTGGCCTACTCTTGCTGCTATTTTCTATGTCCTGCTGGAACTTACATGGATCAAGGTGATTGGATCCTCCCACTCCCAATGCAAATTCCTCTCAAGCTTTGAGTACTGAGCAGACTACACAGCCTTCAGGACCCTTGCTCTTTGCTGCAAACACAGTATCTATCCTCCTTACTATACCGTCACCACCATAGGCCCCCAGGAATATCTTCCTCTACCACAGTGCCATGGTCAGTTCACTCATCCATTCTGTAGCCCCCACTCTAATGTAAACAAGTTGAAAGTACCTCAGGGTCACTGGACAATTACAAAAATGAAGGCTCTTCCACCAGCTAGGTCTCTGTACCTTGTAGCACTCACAATAACACACTTCAGTCCTGACCATTAACCAAACCCTAGCCACAGGCTATGGCTGCCTGCTGGACTAAAGTGTCCAGGTACTTACTGCATCCTTCATATGTCACAGTATCTGAAACTCAGCCTCCAGGTCATAAACTCTGTGCTAAAGTTGCTTGCTGCAGACTTGTTTGCATTGGATTACATTGGCATCCAGTTGCTCCCACATCCTGCAGCCTCAACACATCACCTAACTACTCTGAATAAGATTTACTAATATTAGTTAAACCTTACAGTTAGCGTAAATTTCCTGAGCTTTATAAGACAAGATAAACAAAATACTCACCAAACAATCTCTCACTTCCTCAGTTTTGAGGAAGGGTCAGTGGGCCTGAAATATTAACTCTGATTTCTCTGCACAGATGCTGCCAGACCTGCTGAGCTTTTCCAGCAACTTCTGTTTTTGTAACCAATCGTTTAGCTCTTTTATTGTGATGTTGCCTTTTATTTTTATTTGAAATCAGTTGGGGGCTCACAGAGCTGAACTCTCATTGGCCCTCTGTCCCCTCATGCAGTTTGTATTTTTAATTGTCTTGGCCGCTGACAGAGTTAGAAATAGAAAGGCAGATCGCCCTTTTGCCTTTTGATCAATCTCACCTATTTTCCAAATTCGCAGGTTTGCCTTCAGTTTCAGTTGTACTCCAGGCCAACTCCAGGCCAACAGGGATCCATGTTGGGGACCACTGTTGTTTGTGATGTACATAAATGATCTGGAGGGAGGTATAGATGGTCTGATTCGCGAGTTTGCAGATGACACTAAGATTGATGGAGTAGCAGATAGTGAAGGGGAGTGTATACAGCAGAACATAGATAGACTGGAGAGTTGGGCGGAGAAATGGCAGATGGAGTTCAATCCGGGCAAATGTGAGGTGATGCATTTTGGAAGATCCAACTCAAGAGTTAACTATGTAGTAAATGGAAAGGTCCTGGGGCAAATTGATGTACAGAGAAATCTGGGTGTTCAAGTCCATTGTTCCCTGAAGGTGGCAACACAGGTCGATAGAGCAGTCTAGAAGGCACACGGCATGCTTTCCTTCATCAGGCGGGGTATTGAGTCCAAGAGTTGGCAGGTCATGTTACTCTTGTATAGGACTTTGTTTCGGCCACATTTGGAATACTGCGTACAGTTCTGGTCCCCACATTACCAAAAGGATGTGGGTGCTTTGGAGAGGGTGCAGAGGAGGTTCACCAGGATATTGCCTGGTTTAAAGGGTGCTAGCTATGAAGAGAGGTTGAATAGGTGAGGATTATTTTCATTAGAAAAACAGAGGTTGAATGGGGGGGGGGGGGTCTGATTGAGGCCTACACAATCATGAGAGGTATAGCCAGGGTGGATAGCAAGAAGCTTTTTACCAGAGTGGGGGGACTCAATTACTAGGGGTCACGAGTTCAAGGTGAGAGGGGAAAAGTTTAGTGGAGATATGCATAGAAAGTTCTTTGCACAGAGGGTGGTGGTGCCTGGAACGCGTTGCCACTGGAGGTGGTAGAGGCGGGCACGATAGTGTCATTTAAGATGTATTTAGACAGATACATGAAGGGGCAGGAAGCAGAGGGATACAGATCCTTAAAAAATAAGCAGCAGTTTTAGATAGAGGATCTGGATCGGTGCAGGCTTGGAGGGCCGAAGGGCCTGTTCCTGTGCTGTCATGTTCTTTGTTCTTGTTCTTTGCTCTCTGGGGTGGCACGGTGGCTCAGTGGTTAGCACTGCTGCCTCACAGCGACAGGGTCCCAGGTTTGATTCCAGCCTCAGGTGACTGTCTGTGTGGAGTTTGCACATTCTCCCCGTGTCTGCGTGGGTTTCCTCCGGGTGCTCCGGTTTTCTCCCACAGTCCAAAGATGTGCAGGTCAGGTGGATTGGCCCATGCTAAATTGCCCGTAGTGTTAGGGGATGTGTAGGTTAGGTGCATTAGTCAGGGCAAATGTAGAGTAATAGGGTAGGGGAATGGGTCTGGGTGGGTTACTCTTTGGAGGGTGGGTGTGGACTTGTTGGGCCGAAGGGCCTGTTTCCATACTGTAGGGATTCCATGCTTAAATTGGACATTCCACTTGCCTGACCATTCCACCAAAGTGTCCATGTCCCTTTGAAATTCTACACGATCACCTTCACAGTTCACAAAGTTTCCATTTCTGTGTTCGGAAATGTGGCAATTGTGTCGTGTACACATTGTTCCTCACATACATTAGAAAGAACAAGACTCCTGAAGGACTCCTGTGGTCTGTGAAACTATCACTAACTGGTTCCTGCACTCAGCTTGTTTCACGTCCATGTCGCTCCAGTTCCTTTTAGATCCCAGGCTCTCTAATCTCGCTCACATGTCTGTTGTGTAGCACTGCATCAAATGCCTCTGGGAGGTCTCATCTACACCACATCAACTGGAGGGACTGCCTCATGAGGTGAGGTTGAGTAGGTTGGGCCTGTACTGATTGGAGTTTCGCAGACTGAGAGGTCACCTCATTGAACCATTAAAGATTCTTAGGAGACTTGTGGAAAGGTGGCTTCCCCTTGTGGGAGAGCGTCGAACCAGGGGACGTCATCTCAGAATGAGGTCTAAGACAGAGATGAGGAGGAATTTCTTTTCTCAGAGGGGAGTGAGTCTATGGAAGTCCTGACAGCAGAGGGCTGTCCTGGCTGGCTCGTTCTGTACAATAAAGGCTGAGACAGACAGATTTTTAACCAGTGAGGGAATTGAAGGTTAAAGGGAAAAGGCAGGAAAGTGGAGTTGAGGATTATCAATCAGCCGCGATTCAATAGTAGAGTAGGCTTGATGGGCTGAATGGCCTACTGTGTTCCTGCATCTTATAATAGTCTCACCTAAAAATGTAACGTCAGCAAGTTAGTTACCAGTCCTTTACCAGTCTATGTTGGCTTTCCTAATTAACCAGCATTTTGCCCAAGTGATGATTCGTTTTGTCCTGAATGCTCATTTCTAGATGGTTCTCCAGCAGAACTGATTGGCCTGGAGTCGCTAGACGTATCTTTGTGCCATTATCTGAGAAACTGCCTGACCCGATGCAAAATTCTCTGATCTTTTGACATGGCATGGGTGTGAGGAAGCTGGGAAGATGATGGGTTTGCGTTTCCACATTTTACCCCGATCCATGTAACGGTCTCACTAACTGTAAGGGATGGCCAGGAAATGTGCAGCTTTAATGAGACAGCGAGTTTATATTGGTTGTGGGGGGGCAAGGGGGAATGTTTCTGTTCACTTCTCTTCACAATCTTCACTTCACATGTCCACTGAAGCAGAAACAGCTCACCAACCCCCCCACCCCCCCACCCCTTAAATCTAACTCCACTGCCACCCCCTTCCTCTGCAGGTAAGGAATGAGATCCCAATAACGCAGACCATTCACATTGTTCCAGTCCTGGATATCGACCTCCGCCTCTGTCCAAGCAAGCTTCTCATGCCCTCACCCGCCTCTGTCCAAGCAAGCTTCTCATGCCCTCACCCATTCACCCCCCTCACCCACCTCTCTGATTGTCCAGCAGGGGGGGGGGGGGGTGTAGAATGGCCTCGAGCTCTCTTGCCTGTTCCTAACACACTCGGACTCTGACCAGGGCAGGGGGGGGAGGCTCCATCCATACCAGCATTCACCGCCCAGCTTTAGGGTCCCGTCCTACTTATGAACTGTAACCATTCAAAAGTTCCAGCACGAGGCCATTCATCCCCTTGAGCCCATGCCATCGTTCAACTTGATCAGGGCCAATCTGCATTCTAATTCTATTTGTTGCCTCTATATTGCTGAACAGAAACCCGTCAATCAGAAGACAAACAAACTGCGGATGCCGGGAAATCTGAAAGCAGAAATTGCTGGAGAAATTCAACAGGCCTGGCAGCATCTGTGGAGAGAAGGCAGAGTTCATGTTCTGGGTTCAGAACTTGGAAAACTGAGTTTCTCCAGAAATTTCTGTTTCTGTCTCAGAAAACCCATCAATCTCTATTTCATTGTTTTTTTTTTAGGTACAAGTATCCAGGTACAAATCTTTTGTACCTAAGAATTGTACCTAAGATGGCACCAAAAGAACATCAGAACATATGGACTAGGAGTAGGAGTAGGAGTAGGAGTAGGCCGCCTGGCCCATCGAGCCTGCTTCCCCACTCAATAAGATCACGGCTGATCTTTTTGTGACCTCATCTCCACTTACCCATCCTCTCACCATAACCCTTAATTCCTTTACTGTTCAAAAACGTATCTCTCTTAGCTTTAAAAACATTCAATGAGAAAGCCTCAGCGACTTCACTGGGCAGGGAATTCCACAGACTGACAGCCCTCTGGCTGAAGAAGTTCCTTCTCAGTTCAGTCCTAATCTTGAGGCTACGCTGTTCTTGTCCTAGTCTCACCTGCCAGAGGAAACATCCTCTCTACTTCTATCTTATCTATTCCTTTCATAATTTTATATGTGTCTATAAGATCCCTCCTCATCCTTCTGAATTCCAATGAATATTATCTCACTCTACTCGGCCTCTCCTCATAAGCCAACCCCCTCAACTCTGGAACCAACCCTAGTGAACCTCCTCTGCCCCTCCTCCAGTGCCAGTACATCCTTTCTTAAGTGAGGAGACCAAAACTGTACACAATACTCCAGCTGCAACATAACCTCCCTGCTTTTAAACTCAACCCCTTTAGCAATGAAGGACACAATTCCATTTGCCTTCCTAATTACTTGTTGTACCCGCAGACCAACCTTCTGTGATTCGTGCAAAAAGACACCCAGGTCCCTCTGCACAGCAGCATGCTGCAATTTTATACCATTCAAATAATGACCCTTTTTACTGTTACTCCACCCAAAATGGATGACTTCACATTTATTAACATTGCATTCTCATCTGCCAGAACTTTGCCCACTCACCTAAACTATCTATGTCCTTCTGCAGAAGTTTCACAGTCCTCTGCGCACTTTGCTCTATCATTCATCTTCGTGTCATCGGCAAACTTTGACACACTACACAATTCCAAGTCATCTATGTAAATTGTGAATAATTGTGGTCCCAAAACCGATCCCCGAGGCACACCACTAATCACTGATTGCCAACCACAATAACACTCACTTATCCCGATTTTTTTGGTGACATTGTAAACTTTCCACTGTACTCCTGTACTTGAGTACATGAAAATAAAGGATATTCCATAAGAGATTATTGAATCAGGTAGGTTTCTTCCCAACAATAGATTCTTGATCATCATTAGACGCTTAATTCCATATTTTTAAAAAATGCAGGAGTAGGTGGGGAGCAGAGGGATACAGATGCTCAGGAATTGACCGACAGGTTTAGACAGTGGATTTGGATCGGCTCAGGCGTGGAGGGGCCTGTTCCTGGGCTGTAAACTTTCTTTGTTCTTTTTATTGATTTCAAATCCATCTGCTGTGGTAGGATTTGAATCCAGGTCCCCATTTCCAGGGATCTCGAAATTAACTGTCCAGCAATAATACCACTCGGCCATTGTCTCTGTGCGTCTGACGTCACATCCAGAGCAGACTTTTTCATTTCAAAAATATACTTTATTCATAAAAGATATCTTTGTACGTATACATAGTTACAAACACAGTGTGGTTCTGCACAGTAGCATACCAAGGAACCAAACAAATGCTGCAGTTTGACTCTATCCAACCAAACCAAAGATATCTCTGACACATACAAGAATATATTTACATGCATTGAGGCACTAGGAGGGTCCAATAACTGAATGGACTGCTTTATCTTCAGCAGAAAGACCTCAGACGGTGGGTCTGCAGCCTCACTGTGCCTTGGCGGCAGCCGCTCCAAGCTTCAGTGTGCCCCTCAGCACGTAGTCCTGGACCCCGGCATGTGCCAGTCTGCAACACTCAGCCAGGGTTAACTCCTTGCTCTGGAAGACCAACAGGTTTCAGGCAGAACCAAACAGCAGCTTTCATCGAGTTAATGGTCCTCCAGGTCCAGTCGATGCTTGTCTTGGTGTGAACTTTTTTTTATTTCAAAAATATACATCCAGACGAGAGCAGGTAAGGACAGGAGATTTCCCTCCCTCAGGGCCATTACTGAACCAGATGGGTCATTATGGTGAAAGTGAGGTCTGCAGATGCTGGAGGTTAGAGTCGAGATTGTGGTGCTGGTGTGTGGTGTGGGTCTTTATACCAATCGATGATCGTTATCACAGACATCATTACTGGGCCTGGCTCTATCACCAAATCGTTGTCACACAGGAGGAGGCCATTCAGCCCATTATGTCTGCACCAGCTCTCCAAATGACAGTACCATGCTCCTTACAGGTTTCTATGCAAATAATCATCATTGTCCTCTTGAAATGCCTCAGTTAAAGCCGGCGGATTTATTAGTTGGATTTCAGTTCCTCCAGATGCTGTGATGGGAAACGATCCGGCGTTCCCTGGGCTTGAACCGTCTGGATTGACATTATCCAGCTCCCCACAAACTTCCAGTTTCAGACAGTTCAGTAACGATCAGACAGAAAATGGATCCTGGCTTAGAAACTCCGGAATCGGGACAAAGTGAGACCCAGGGAACCTGACCAAAGAGGGTGAGTAATGAGTGAAATGTCCCAACTCTGTGATACCACCTGCAAGAGGGACAACGTGATGCTGGAAGGATGTGGACCCGTGAGGCTGGTCCGGGTGAGTTGGGTAAGGTCAGTGTGAACAGGAAAGGACAATGTACTGAGAGCAGCTTTAGTTGGTTCTCCAGTATTAAGTTGCATGCTACAACAGTCTGTCTCTGGCAGAGGAAGGTGATGCTGAAAGTTTCCAAGATTAGGATAATTTGATGAAAATGTCTGTCACTGGGTAAATGAGAGTGGGTCTGTGAGCTATAGGAGGTCCTGGCTAGCAGTCTAAAGTTTTCACTTGCCTTCATTACAGAACACTGCTTGCTGTAGCAATATTCAGTGACGCCCTCGCGGCGCTATATCAATGCAGTGTGTAGCTCAGTGCTGGCGGACTGTGAGGGGGTGGGTGCAGCTGACTGGGCAACAGCAGCGGATGTAAAGCCACGAAAGGAAATCAGATGGCCCGTAGGGAAGAGGCAGTGGGAATTGTCAGTCACTCGGCTTTACAAATAACGGACTGTACCTGGAACCTGTCGAAAGAAAGACTTGCATTTACATGGCGCCTTTCACAGCTGCAAGCTGCGCTCAGTGAAGTGTGTTTTTTTTTGTCTTGAAGAGATGTCACACCGGGGTTGATCTCAGGGTCTATGAATACACCAGGAGGTTCACTCTGAGGGAAAACAACCAGATCCGAAACATTAACTCTGCTTTCTCTCCACAGATGCTGCCAGACCTGCTGAGCTTTTCCAGCACTTTCTTGTTTTGTCTCTGATTTACAGCATCCACAGCTCGGGGGGGTGGGGTTATTTAATATTTCACTCTGAGGGAGCCTCAGGAGTTACCCCCCTCCTCCTCCTTCCCCGAGGTTTCTGCTTGAGGGAAATGCCTCAGTGCCCCCAGCCCCCAGTATAACTCCAGCTTCAGGCTGGGTTAATTTGTTGCTAACTGCACTCAGGATGTTTGTGTGAGTTGTTTTCTTGGCCCGGGTCCACCCCTTCTCCGTGAACAAGAAAGCCTTCTCACTGGGATCTCTCTCTCTCGTCACGAAAAGCTGCCTCTTCCTCCCTTCCCTCAATTCTAAGCCACTTCCCCCTTTGAAACGTGAGCCTTTCCTCTTGCCTCCCTCCCCTCCCACAGCAGTTGCTAGGTTGACAAGGTGAGCTGAGCTATTACAGTATCATATTTGCAGGCTGCGGTCTGGTGTGTGGGAGGTCCTCTCTACCGGATTTAAACGTGTCTGAATATTTTCTCTAACCACACCCTGCCTCAGCTCCGACTACATAGTGCTGTCTCTAACTCCTACTGACTGGCTTCTTTTAAAAAAAACAATTTGGTGCGTTCGAAGATTATGGAATGACTGCACTAAAAGCTAGACACAGCAGCCACAGGTGAGTGCCAGCTGGGAACTTCCTGCCCTTGTTGTATCTGTGAGTGCTTGTAACTCTCTCTCTCTCTGTGTGTTTGTAACTCTGTGTGTGTCGTATCTCTGTGCCTGTGTTTGTAACTCTGTTGTGTGTGTGTCGTATCTCTGTGCCTGTGTTGTATCTGTGTGTGTGTGTCGTATCTCTGTGCCTGTGTTGTATCTGTGTGTGTGTGTCGTATCTCTGTGCCTGTGTTGTATCTGTGTGTGTGTGTCGTATCTCTGTGCCTGTGTTGTATCTGTGTGTGTGTGTCGTATCTCTGTGCCTGTGTTGTATCTGTGTGTGTGTGTCGTATCTCTGTGCCTGTGTTGTATCTGTGTGTGTGTGTCGTATCTCTGTGCCTGTGTTGTATCTGTGTGTGTGTGTCGTATCTCTGTGCCTGTGTTGTATCTGTGTGTGTGTGTCGTATCTCTGTGCCTGTGTTGTATCTGTGTGTGTGTGTCGTATCTCTGTGCCTGTGTTGTATCTGTGTGTGTGTGTCGTATCTCTGTGCCTGTGTTGTATCTGTGTGTGTGGGTCGTATCTCTGTGCCTGTGTGTGTGTTGATAGCTTATCTCGGTGAGTTTAGATGGTAGACTGTTCTTACAGCTGTAAGTTTGAACTAGCTGTTTTTGGGGTCAGGCTGAGACTGAAATAATCAGCAAATTGAAACTTTTCGGCAGACCATTTCCCCTTTAAGTAATGTGACATGACACAGATAGTGAAGAGCCTGTGGATGGGGAGGGGGGTGGCGGGGGGAGTGTGGTCTATTTTTGACCTGTTTGAGGCGAGCTGTTCAGAGGGTTTTCTGTATACATCTGTCCCTCCCCTGGGTACTGCTTTCAAAAGGGAACATTTTGATCTAACAACATTTCACACAGTGGTTTGTTTCTGCAATGTTTTCCGGGCCTGTGGAGGAGGATGTGTGTCTAGTGGAAACAATTCACACTTTAATATCTCTCTGCCTTCCTCTCAACATTGACGTGATGGACAAAAGGCATTTTAATCAACAGACAGTTCTGTCGATCCGGGCTTGTTATATAATAGGTGTCATGTGATGGTGGACAGCATGAAAAGGTAAATATGGAGCTGAAACATAGTTGGCCTGAGGGAGGCTGCTATGTCACTCGGGAGAATAAAGGGGCTTTTCAGTGTCCACATTATGACAAATGGGAGAATCTAGCCTAGGAATATCCACCAGGTGAGCCCAGTGTGTGTGTCTCTGAGACAGACAGGAGCCAGATGGATCAAACAGAGACAGACAGAATGGGGATGTTGCTATTTTTAAAGGGTTTTATTTTGAGCTTAAGAACTTTAATTATCACAATTTTGTACAGATTAATCCAATTGGGCTGGGACAGGATAAATTAGAACCCATGCGAGTAAGGTCAGAACAGATTTTAAATATGAAATGAATGTTTAATGGTGTGGGGGTGGGGTGGTGCTGGAGAAGGCAGTATCTGAGAGCAAAAGTGAGGTCTGTAGGTGCTGGAGATCAGAGTCGAGAGAGCGGTGCTGGAAAAGCACAGCAGGTCAGGCAGAATCCGAGGAGCAGGAAAATCGACGTTTCGGGCAAAAGCCCTTCATTGATGCCCTGGTGTTGGAGGGTCCCGAGGAGTAAGATGAGGCGTTCTTCCTCCAGGCGTCAGCTAGTTAGGGAGTGGCTATGGAGGAGGCCCAGGACCTGCATGTCCTTGATGGAGTGGGAGGGGGAGGGGGAGTTGAAGTGTTTGACCACACGGTGGTGGGGTTGGTTGGTAGTATTTGAGACCCATTCCTGGATCAGGACTTCCCAAAGTGAGGATTGCGAGCTGAGATCCTGGGCTGGCAGGTTCTGAAGCTGTGTTTCTGTTGCACACAGCCACTTCCCAGCCCTCCGCCTTCCCACCACACAATCAGCCCTCAGCGCCCCCATCCCAATATTCTCACTCAGGTCTTAGTGTCAGTCTTGAAGTGGGGTGCAGCAGGTGGTGGACAGGCTTTGGGGAGTCAGGGGTGGAAGGAGTTACTCTCTGCAGGATTGCGAGTCTCTGACCTGAGTAGTCTCTGTATTAACTGGATGGTCCAGGTGAGGTTTCTCCTTTTTGGTCAGTGGACAGATGTTAACATTTCAGTGCCAGCCACAGTTTCTTGGATGCACGGAGGTGGAACAAGAGACTGGTAACTGCAATATTTCAGTCAGATTGGCTCTGCTTTAACCTGTTTTTCGGGATTAACAGGCTGACTGGGTTTCCCAGGCCTCAGGAAAATCAAATGCTGAAGGGGTGGCGGGGTGGTACAGTGGCTCAGTGGTTAGCACTGCTGTCTCACAGCGCTAGGGACCCGGGTTCAATTCCAGCCTTGGGTGACGGTCTGTGTGGAGTTTGCACATTCTCTCTGTGTCTGCACAGGTTTCCTCTGGGTGCTCCGATTTCTTCCCACTGTCCAAAGATGTGTATGATAGCTGAATTGGCCATGCTAAAGTGCCCGTAGTGTTCAGGGATGTGTAGGCTAGGTGAACTGATCAGGGGTACATATAGAGTAGGGTAGGGGGGATGGGTCTGACTGGGTTAGTCTTCGGAGGGTCAGTATTGGGCTGAAGGGCCTGTTTCCACACTGTAGGGATTCTATACGAAACGACCAATCAGCAGGAGGTTACTCAGCTCCTCAAGCTTGCTCTGCTTTTCAATATGATCATGGTTAACTTGATAACTCCACATTCCCACCTTTTACCGCCTTGCCCATCAAGAATTTGACTCCCTCTGATTTAGTGAAGAAGGTATTTAGTATGCTTTCCTTCAATGGTCAGAGTATTAAATATAGAGTTGGGGGGGGACATGTTGTGGCTGTACAGGACATTGGTAAGGCCACTTTTGGAATACTGTGTGCATTTCTGGTCTCTCTGCTATTGGAATGATGTTGTGAAACTTGAAAGGGTTCAGAAAAGATTTACAAGGATGTTGCCAGGGTTGGAGGGTTTGAGATACAGTGAGAGGCTGAACAGGCTGGGGCTGTTTTCTCTGGAGTGTCGGAGGCTGAGGGGTGACCTTATAGAGGTTTACAAAATTATGGAGGGGCGTGGATAGGATAAATAGACCAGATCTTTTTCCTGGGTTGGGGGAGTCCAGAACTAGAACGTATAGGTTTAGGGTAAGAGGGGAAAGATTTAAAAGGGACCTAAGGGACAACATTTTCACACAGAGGGTGGTACGTGTATGGAATGAGCTGACAGAGGAAGTGGTGGAGGCTGGTACAATTGCAACATTTAAAATGCATCTGTGAATAGGAAGGCTTTGGAGGGATATGGGCTAAATGCTGGCAAATGGGACTAGATTGGGTTGGGCTATCCGGTTGGCATGGACGAGTTGGACCGAAGGGCCTGTTTCCGTGCTGTACATCTCTATGACTCTGCTTTTAAAAATATTCAGGATACTGGATCCAATGTCTCTACCTTTATGTGAGAAAATATTTCTCATCCTCTCTGTCTTAAAGACTCCTTATTTTTAAACTGTGACACGTAGTTCTCAAATTTTCTGTATTCCCTTTCTATCCAGAATGCCAACGTCCCTCGGGATATTTATGTCTTATTGAAGTAGCTCCTTAATCTCCAGCGAATCCAAGTCTGTCCCATCAGGCCTTGCGTCACATGGGCATGGATAAGGTGATTAGCAAAGGGCTTTTCCCTGAGGTGGGGAAGCTCAAAATTAGGGGGCACATTTTTAAAGTGTGAGGAGAAAGATTTTAAAAAAGACATGAAGGGCAAGTTTTTTAATCACAGAATAGTTAGTGTGTGGAATGTACTGACAGAGGAAGTGGTGGATGTGGGTACAGTTACAACATTTGGATAAGCACAGAAATAGAAAAGGTTTTGTGGGATATAGGCCAAACGCAGGGAAGTGGGACTAGTTTAGTTTGGGAACATGGTCGGTGTGGACTGGTTGGACCGCAGGGTCTACTTTTGTGCTGTTTGAGTCTCTGACCAGCTCCCTGTGCAGCCTGAAAAGCTCTCTCTGAACTACACATTTACAACCCTATTTAAATAAGGTGATCAAACTGATCACAGGTGCTGAACAGAGGTGAACCGCTTTTGGGGAGAAGCCGAGTCTCTCTTCAGTGTTGCTTAAGGACGAGGAGTAGCATGACCGTAACCCCCACTCGTCCACCCCCACAAACAGTCCCCAAACTCCCCACGTCATCAGACGCCATCACCATACACAGGATTCCCCTCCCGCACTCCCCAATGAAAAGCCCTGAATCAGAACCCTCTCCTTGCTGCCCTCACCATACACAGGATTCCCCTCCCGCACTCCCCAATGAAAAGCCCTGAATCAGAACCCTCTCCTTACTGCCCTCACCATACACAGGATTCCCCTCCCGCACTCCCCAATGAAAAGCCCTGAATCAGAACCCTCTCCTTACTGCCCCCTGTCAATAGCAGAGCCAAGGATTGAGATTGGCTTTGTAGAACAGAATCAATACACTTCAGAACAGGGACTGAGAGGGCAGAGTGGGGTTCTGCATTGAGGATTAGTTACTACTTTGGACTGAGGTCATCATTCTAAGAGACTCTTTCAGTGACGTAGTAAATGTAATGGTTAAAGGAAATCTGAACTTTTAGAATAAGTAGCACTGATGTCACAATAAACCAGCTTGAGAGAATGTGATCTAAGTGCAGTTTGTTTGTTCCATCTCTGGTCCAGTTGGACCTGTCTGGGGGTGCTCCACACTCTCATTAGCTAAAGGCTTTAGCCTGTTCTTGACCGACCACCCCCCTAGAGTTCCTACTGCCCACGCCAACATTGCCATTGATTCCTGTAACCTCTGCTCAGAACTATCTGCCTGTCCTGGACTATTGGGTAACATTGAGGCACACTGCAGGCAAATCAGAATGATACATGTTAAACAGGAAACTTATTTGGGGAAGATTTGTAGCGGAAGTTGAGGTTCTGGATGTAAGTTTGCTCACCTGAGCTGGAAGGGTCGTTTTCAGATGTTTCGTCATCATACTAGGTCACATCATCAGTGAGGTGACACAAGAACATCCTTGCGAGAACTGCGACAAACAGGCAGAAAACTAGCCACCAGGATACATGAACATCAACTCGCCGCAAAAAGACATGACCCACTCTCACCAGTATCCTTACATGTGGATGAGGACGGACACCACTTCGACTGGGACAACACATCCATCCTAGGACAAGCCAAACAGTTACGCACGAGAATTCCTAGGAGCGTGGCAATTCTGGAACTCTATCAACAAAACATTGACATTTAGCACCCTCTGAGGAAAAGAACAGGAAATGACATCACCACAGGAAATGGCAGCACTAACTCAAGGAAACCTAAACACAAATAGAAAGTGGGTCATAACACCAGTGCTTCACCAGAGACTCACTGGTGATGTTAGGCGAAAGTGAGGACCTGCAGATGCTGGAGATTGTAGTCAAGAGTAGAGTGGTGCTGGAAAAGCACAGCAGGTCAGGCAGCATCCAAGGAGCAGGACAATCGATGTTTCATCGGGAGCCCTTCATCAGGCATTTTCCAGCTCCTCTCTAATTATCACTGATGTTACCTAGTATGGTGACAAAATGTCTGAAAATGAACCTTCCAGCTCAGCGAGCAAAGCTGCATCCAGGAAATTTGACTTTGTTATGGTCTCTTGAGATTCACAGAGGCACGTTGACTCAGTGGTTAGCACTGCTGCCTCACACAGCAGTAGGGACCTGGGTTTGATTCCAACCTGGGGTGACTCTGCTAACTTCACACAGACATTCTCCCTGTGTCTGTGTGGGCACCCTTTGGGTGCTCTGGTTTCCTCCCACAGTACAAAGATGTGTGGGTTAGGTGAATTAGCCGTGTTTAAATCGACCTGTGTTGTGCAGGCGAGGTGGGTTAGCCATGGGAAATGCAGGGTTACAGGGAGAGGATGGATGTGGGGGGGGGGGGGGGGGGGGGTGAGATGCTCTTGGGAGGTTGGTGTGGCATTGATGGGCTGAATGGCCTCTATCTGCACTGTAGGGATTCTATGGGTCGAGGGGTGATCAAACTGATCTCTGGATTCTTGGACTTGGTGAAGAAGGTTTACAGAGTAATTTGTAGCAATTTTGGAGAATTTATTAAGCATAAACATATCCCATCAGACAATAGTTTACAGCATGTGACAGACCTGATTTGGTCTTGGATAACTGAACACACTGGAATTCCTAATTTGGAGATGCCGGTGTTGGACTGGGGTGTACAAAGTTAAAAATCACACAACACCAGGTTATAGTCCAACAGGTTTAATTGGAAGCACACTAGCTTTCGGAGCGACGCTCCACAACCACCTGATGAAGGAGCGACGCTCCGAAAGCTAGCGTGCTCCCAATTAAACCTGTTGGACTATAACCTGGTGTGGTGTGATTTTTAACTCATGGATATTGTTCTCGTCCTAACTCCTGACGTTTTGTGGGTCTCTTAGCTCAGTCACTGCATGAACCCGCTCGGTTGAAGATGCGTGACCAGTTTAGCTGCCTGTTTTGAAAACCATTTGGCTCTCCAGCAGGTCAAATCTTTTGTTTCAGCAATGGGTACGGATGCCAGTAGCAAGCCATTTTCTGCAGCAGTTTTCTCCTGTTGCAGTTCACTGCTGTTGCAACTACTTTGACCATTCTTTGAATCCACTCTGAACATTTTTTCCCTTTACCTCCAGCTGGTTGTATGGTCACAGATTCTTAAAACCACTGTCTTTTTACCAGGTGAAACAATTGACTATCTTACAGCAAATGGGGGACAAAGCAAGTTGTATTTAGATTCATTCTAAAAGCTGAGAAACTTAACAAACAATCCAGGTCTTTTTCAATTTCAGTTACATCACACTGTAAACTTTTGCTATAAATTCTGTTTTACGATCTCATACTCCACAACCACCTGATGAAGGAATGGCGCTCTGAAAGCTAGTGCTTCCAAGTGAACCTGTTGGACTATAACCTGGTGTTGGGTGATCTTTAACTTTGCATTTAGATTGAGCAGGATCAATGATTTGTTTATTCCCACGTGTTTCACGAATGGTGTTCCCATTGTTTCATGTCAAAACCAATTAACGATCAATGTCCATCCATAGCGATTTTTGTGAACAGATGACTAATGTACACAAAAAAAAATCGATACAGACCATGTTCATTGCCTAATACAAACCTGGTCCATTGACTGGGAGCACATTAAGGCTGAGAGTGAGCCACTGAGTACTTTGCAACCCAGCTCAAGATGAATTACTGTTGAAAGATTTTAAGCTGTTTTAAAGCTCACCTCTACTTTTTGAACATCCCTGAACAGCAGAGATATTTTAAGCACCAGTCCAAAGATGTGCCAATGGAAAAAACAGGCAAAAATGGGTTAAGAAGAAAGGTTAAAGATGAGTAAACGGAAAAAAGGACACAGAGTTGAAGTGATTCGCAAACTAAGCGAGGGTGATGTGAGATCAACCTTTTCATGCAGCGAGCAGTTAGGGTCTGGAAATGTAGCGGTAGTTGATGCATTCAAGAGGATATTGTGTGGATTGAAATGGTGTGCAGGAACATGGAGAAAAAGCAGGGGATAGAATCAGTGCAGGCATGATTGACAGAGTGTTACAGTGCACAAGGAAGCCAGTACTGTGATTCTGTGATAAGATGCGGACCAGTTGTGATTTGATCAAAAAATGGAACAGGTTAAAGGGGCGTAATGACCTATTCTTTCAGTTTCTCATTTCTGTCTCCTTTTGCCAATCAATTGGCAAAGTGTTCAAATTCAGCTGCCCACCCGTCTGCGATCCCCAGGACAACAAGCTGAAGTTGCCCCTGTGTCCTGTTAGACTTTCAGCACAGAGGGAGCGCCCGTGCTGTCGGAGGGTCAGTGCAGAGGGAGCGCTGAGCTGTCGGAGGGTCAGTGCTATGCTGAGCTGTAAAACCCAAGCCCTGTCTGCTTGGTCTGATAGATGCCAATGACCTGAATCCACTGAGCTACAGCAGGGTCCTGACCAACATCACGCCCACTCCATCAAAATCAAGGCTCATTAATGGTGAATCAATCTCCTTTGCACTTAGCTTCCCTTTTTGCTTAAATAGCTGTGACCAGATGGACCTTCAGACCACAGACGAGTGCTGCGATTGAGGTAATGTTCTATATCAATGTGAGGGTCCTCTGTTGTTTTTGTGACTGCACGGTAACTGTAGACAGCGCTGGTCATCCTGTAACATCCTCCCCATCGGGGACTATTCCCGTGAACCTTTTTCTGCACTACATCCTTCCTGAAGAGTTCAGTCTGTTGAATGCATTCCTACAATTGAGGCTGATCCTACATTTAAACAGGTTTAAATTAACTGCCTTGTTTTTATCCTCTGTGCTTCTATGCATTCAGCCCAGGATCCTGTGTGTGATAGTCACCATTCTCTCCCTGTCTGCCCTTCAATGATTTGTGCACATTTATGCCTGAGTACCTTTAACTCATTGTTACATGGAATTTGTCCCCCTCAAGCCCCGATAATGCACTGAGGCCTGGACCCTGCTTTGAAATAGCGATGTGCTGCACTCAGCGCAGAGTTCCTAATGCAGCTGCTCTCAGGCCTGCTGACGGTATTGAAGGAGGCTTTGTGAAGGTGCCAGTGCTGTACTCCTGCTCTGTACTTGTGGTCCTGCAATTCTTTCAGGTTCGAGTATTTGTCGAATTCCCTTTTTAACAGTTACTCCTGGACCTGCCTCCACCACCCTGTCTAATACTGTATTCTAGATGAAGGCGGAGGTGGTAGTGTTGTAAATTAGTAATCCAGGGCCCCGGGCTAATGCTTTGGAGACGTGAGTTCAAATCCCACCACAGCAGATGGTGACATTTCAATTCAATAAAAATTGGAGTTAAAAGCTTAAGCATTTTCCGATTGTTGTAAAAAAGCCCATCTGCTTCACTAATGTGAATGTTTCTCTAATGCACTCTAAACCTTTGCAGAAGGAAATCTGTCATCGTTACCTGTTCCCACCTGCATATAGCACCTAAAATCCATTGTGGCTGACATTTAACTGCGCTCTGGTAATTAATGTGGAGCAAGAAATCCTGTGACTGGATTAGAACAGTGGTTAAAAACAATTCGGGGGAATTTAGTTTCTTCCATCCACTCTGTCAAAACCCTTTGTCATTCTGAAAATCTTGATTAAATCTCCCCGACCTCAGCACAGCCCCCCTGATCTCTCTTTGTAACGGAAGTCCCTCGTCCTGGTATTGTCTTGGTATTGTACCTTGCGTGTCCTTCCTGAATTGGACACTGTGCCATAGGTACACCATGGGCTCCCTGCCTGAGGACTGTTGATTAGCCAGCATGAGGTGAAAATGTGTTGCTGGAAAAGCGCAGCAGGTCAGGCAGCATCCAAGGAACAGGAGAATCGACGTTTCGGGGCAGAAGCCCTTCTTCAGGAATGAAGAAGGGCTTATGCCCGAAACGTCGATTCTCCTGTTCCTTGGATGCTGCCTGACCTGCTGCGCTTTTCCAGCAACACATTTTCAGCTCTGATCTCCAGCATCTGCAATCCTCACTTTCTCCTCCTAGCCAGCATGCGGTCCAGGGTGTGAGCTCTGAGGAAAACAGGATGGAAGGAATTAAGAGGCAAGCAGTGACAAGAACTACAAATACCGGTATTAGTCAAATGACTTACAACTTCCAACGGGTTTGTGCTTACAAGATCAGACACTGAAAATGAGTTGCAAAGCAAAGGTGTGCCTGGAAGAAGGTATTCTTCTCCACATCAGCAAAACTGTTGGATTGTGCAAGTCTGAGATACCAGCTCCACCCTTTTGTACAATCAGCTCACAAGACCTGGGGGCAAGAGACACCATCGTTGAGGAATAAATATTGTATTTAGAAATCAGCAGATGGATTTTTATTTTAACAGCTCCGTACTATAGCAGTTGATTTTTAAAAAAAAGTTGCTTCTGGAATAATGTAACCTGCTCTGTCCTGCGTCTACTTTGCAGTTGTCGAGCAATTGAGGGCAGGCTGACTGACGTCGTAAAGGGTGCTATGTAAATAAAGAATTTCTGCAAAGTCTCTGTTTCATAATGATGTTTCCTGAACATCGGCTGTTGAGAATCCTGAACTCCCTCCCCAGCAGCTATGTGTGTAAATAGGACGAGTTCGTCCACTCTCTGTAGGTTCAGGCACAGGCCCTTGTTCAGAGACTAAACAATGGAACTAACCATTTGTTTTTAAGCTTTTATTGTGCCAAAGTCGAGAGATAGCTGTCTCAGTGGCTAAAGTGTTGAGTTTGCCAGGAAGAGGGGACGCTCTGTGTTATTGGCTCTCGATAACTGCCTTCCCATTAGCAGTTAACGATGGATTAAAATGCTCACCCAGCCGGCAACACCCACCTCTCCATGAATGAAATTTTAAATCTGGTGTAGAATTCACCCTGACGCGTGCATCCTGACATATTCCAATACTAACAGCTAAGCTGGTGTGAGTGAACCTTTTACAAACCGAGTGAGGGCAAGCCAAGATCTCAGTGTAGCCAATTTCCATCACTGGCGCATACCCCTAAGGCATTTAGGGAGATCAGATGGAGAACAAAAGAAGAGGGGAGATGATGCCATAGTGATATGGTCCCTAGACTATTAACCCAGAGAGATAAGGTGGAGGTGGGGAGAAAGTAGCATGGAGTACAATAGGTGAGTGGGGGAGGGGATGAAGGTGATAGGTCAGGGAGGAGGGTGGAGTGGATAGGTGGAAAAGAAGATAGGCAGGTAGGACAAATCATGGGGGCAGTGCTGAGCTGTGTCTCGGAGATGTTCCCTAAAGCGCTCTGCTAGGAGGCGCCCAGTCTCCCCGATGTAGAAGAGATTGCATCGGGAGCAACGGATACAATAAATGGTATTGGTGGATGTACAGGTAGAACTTTGGATGTGGAAGGTGGATAGAGGTGAGGGAGGAGGTGTGGGCGCAGGTTTTACAGTTCCTGCGGTGGCAGGGGAAGGACCCAGAGACCCAGGTGGTGTTCTGTGGACCTGGGTTGCCATGAGAAATAAAAATCTGAAAGAATCTAATGAGGACCATGAAACCATTGTCAGAAAAACCCACCTGGTTCAATAATGTCCTTTCCTGAAGGAAACTGCCGTTCCTTACCTGGTCTGGCCTACGTGTTAGTCCAGACTCTCGGCAATGTGATTGACTCTTGACTGTCCCCGAGCAATATTTACCCGTGACACCCACATCACGTGAATGAATGAGAAAAACAAAGATGCAGTCGGTGCAGGAGTAGGATGTTTGGAACCTGCTTCACTTATTAATGTGATTATTGAACTGACTGAGGTCTTGATTCCAATGTCCTGTCGCTGCCCCAAACATTAGACTCCCGTGTGAATCACAAATCTATCACAATCAGCCTTGAAATATCTCTCCCTTCGACCATCTTCCTTTCTCCAAATGCCATTGACAGCAGGAATGATCTGCTCAAGCCTTCCTCGCACACTTTATTCCTTCTTCAGTTCGCTGCCCACAGGATAGATCCAACTCATAGCCAAGGGACCTCCACTCCAGCTATTACAAAGAGAGGAACTGAACCCTGTGCCGTAGACCACTGCTCTGTCCAACACGAAGTTCCACACCAAGGACTCGATTACAACATGTGCTTTGTAGCCTTGAGGTCTAGACAGTGATAGCTGAGGCTGCAGTTGCTTTGAGTGCCACGTTTGATCGTGAGGTTTAATCAACTTGTCGTAGCAAAGCCAGGAAGGCAGATTATTGTATCAATGGTGATGGACTGGGAAAAGGGGGAGGTGCGATAGGACCTGGGTGTCCCCATACACCCATCACCGAAGGTAAGTATGCAGGTGCAGCAGGCCAGTGGGATGCCGGCCTTCATAGTGAGAGGATTCAAGCCCAGGGGTAGGGATGTCTTGCTGCAATTGTACAGGGACCTTGGGGAGTCCACTCCTGGAATATTGTGTGTAGTTTTGGTCTCCTTATCTGAGGAAGGATGTGCTGACTATGGAGGGAGTGCAGTGCAAGTTTACCAGGCTGATGGGTAGGGCTGGCCCATGAGGAGAGACTGGATCAGTTCAGACAATCTTCATTGGAGATTAGAAGAATGAGGGGTATCTCAGAGAAACTAGGAATGTTTAACGGGACGGGACAGGGTAAATGAAAGAAGGATGATCCTGATGACCAAGAAGCCAGAACCAGGAATTGCAATTTAAAGATAAGGAATAGTCTATTTAGGATTGAGATGAGGAATGTCTTCACCCAGAGAGTGGTGAGCCTGTGGAATTCACTGCCACAGGAAGCGGTTGAGCACAAACATTGAACGTTTTCAAGAAGGAGCTGAGTACAGTTCTTGGGGACAAAGGAAATGGAGAACAAAGCGGGTTCGAAAGGCCAAGAGGCTAAGCCTGTTTCCTTTGTTTCTATGATGAGAAATCTTGCCGGCTCTTCCGGCCTGCCATCACCCTGAACCAGAAAGATGTACCAGTCAGTGCTTGACCCGTTTGGCCAGGTTACAGACACACCTTCCTTGGTTATTCAGACCCGGAGTTAGATTTGAACCCAGTGGGTCTGGCTCCAAGGTGTGGGCGCGGTGCCAATCTGTACACTCACCTGGCCTTATTTTCGAGAGAAAGAGGAGTGACAGAGACAACTGAAGTTGGGTGAGATAGAGTTTTAAAAAAGGATGTATGGGGGGAGGCAAGTATGAGAGAAGATAACGGATTAATGAGCAAGGGTAAACAGAAATGATTCCGGGCAAAGCTGAAAATAAATACTCGTGTTTAATACGTTAAGAAGAAGGATTGAGAATGAGAGACAGGATGGGAATTGATCAGCTAATAGAGTCATAGAGTTATAGAGATGTACAGCATGGAAACAGATCCTTTGGTCCTCCGATAGGAAGGAGACCAGAATTGCACGCAATATTCCAACAGTGGCCTAACCAATGTCCAGTACAGCCACAACATGACCTCCCAACTCCTGTACTCAATACTCTGACCAATAAAGGAAAGCATTCCAAGCAGAAGTAAGGCCATTCGGCCCATCGAGTCCACTCCGCCATTCAATCATGGCTGATGGGCATTTCAACTCCACTTATACCCGCATTCTCCCCGTAGCCCTTAATTCCTTGTGACATCAAGAATTTATCAATTTCTGCCTTGAAGACATTTAGCGTCCCAGCCTCCACTGCACTCTGCGGCAATAAATTCCATAGGCCCACCTGTGACTCCACTTTCAAGGAGCTATGAACCTGCACTCCAAGGTCTCTTTGTTGAGCACCCAGCACCGATCCTTGTGGCACTCCACTGGTCACAGGCCTCCAGACTGAAAAACAACCCTCCACCACCACCACCCTCTGTCTTCTACCTTTGAGCCAGTTCTGTACCCAAATTGCTAGTTCTCCCTGTATTCCATGAGATCTAACCTTGCTAACCAGTCTCCCATGGGGAACCTTGTCGAACGCCTTACTGAAGTCCATATAGATCACATCTGGGAGTGTTTCAGATAATGATCTGAATCAGAGTAGAAAATGGACTGCTTCTGAATGAATGGCAAAGTGACTGTGATGCTGTTTAAAAACAGTGTTTCTGAGTTGGCCCATTCTTGGTGGGAAATCTTTTAAGTGTGACCTGCCCAAGAAACATGGTGACATTTCACGTCGAGTTGGCAGCTCAATGTAATCCAAGAAATATTTCTACCAAAGCTATTGTTAGAGATCTCCATTAACCTGATGCATTCTGGGATGTGTACAGAATGGAAAAGCAACTCCGAGCTCAGGGTGAAATTCCTGTCGATGTGGGATTAAAGATTCGATGCCTTTTGTCATGGGATGTACCAGTCTCTACACTGTTTATTGCCCTTCCCCAGTTGCCTGTGAGAAGGTAGTGATGAGCTGCCTGCTTGAACTGCTGCAGTCTACGTGCTGTGGGTTGATCCACAATGCTCCAGGTCGTTGACCCAGCGACAGTGAAGAAACAGTGATATATTTCGAGGGCCTGTACTGTTCTAAGTCAGGATGGTGAGGGACTTGGAGGGGAACTTGCAGGGGGTGGTGTTCCCATGGATCTGCGGCCTTTTGTCTTTCTAGATGGAAGTGGTTGTGGGTTTGGAAGATGCTGTCTGAGCCAGTGGTTTTCAACCCGTGCATCCCACCAAGGTGAGGAGTGAGTGCACTGTGAAACTATCAGGACACAGTCCCACTTTACCTGAGCATTGAGGCTGTGTCTGTGCCTCAAGAGCCTTGGTGTCTGTTAGCGACGGCTTCCAGAACCATGCAGACGTACACTTCGGGTATTACATTTGCAAGGAGATTTGGCACCATCCTTGGACAGCTGCAACAATTCAGCTGGAAAAAGTAGGGATGCCGTGGAATTGATTGTCTCATTGAAGTGTGCCTTGATTTTGAAAATGTTGGGAACCACTGGTCTAAGGAACTTTGGTTAATATCTGCAGGATATCTTGTAGATAGTGTACACTGCTGCTACTGAGTATCACTGGATGTTTGTGCCTGTGGTGCCAATCAAGCGGCTGCTTTGTCCTGGATGGTGTCAAGCTCCTTGTATCATAGGAGTTGCCCCCATCCAGGCAAGTGGGGAGTGTTCCATTACACTCCTGACTTGTGCCTTGTAGATGGTGGACAGGCTTTGGGGAGTTGGAAGTGAGTTAGTCGCTGACCAGCTCTTATAGCCACTGTATTTACATGGTTAATCCAGTTGAGTTTCCGGTCAATGGTAACTCCCAATATGTTAATAGTGGGGGGTCCAACAATAGTAATACCATTGAATGTCCAAGGGGCAGTGGTTAGATTGTTTCTTATTGGTGATGGTTGTTGCCTGGCGTTTGTGGGGTGCAAATGCTCCTTGTCACTTGTCAACCCTAATCTGGGCATTGAGGAGAAAGTGAGGTCTGCAGATGCTGGAGATCAGAGCTGAAAATGTGTTGCTGGAAAAGCGCAGCAGGTCAGGCAGCATCCAAGGGAACAGGAGAATCGACGTTTCGGGCATAAGCCCTAATCTGGGCATTGTCCAAGTCTCGCTGCTTTGGACTTTGATTGCTGTAGTGTCTGAGGAGCTGCTAATGGTGCAATCGTTGGTGAATATTCCCACTTCCGAGCTTATGATGGAGCGAAGGTCATTGAAGCAACTGAAGATGCTTGGGCCCGGTGCACTATCCTGAGGAACTCCTGCAGAGATGTCCTGGAGCTGAGATGACAGGCCTCCAATAACCACAACCCCCACCTTCCTATGTGTCAGGTATGACTCTAACCACTGGAGAGTTTGCCCCCGATACCCATTAATTACAGTTTTGCCAGGGCTCCTTGATGCCACACTCAGTTGAATACCGCCTTGATGTCAAAGGCTGTCACTCTGACCTTGCCTCTGGAATTCAGCTCTGTTGTCTCCATGTGTGAACCGAGGCTGTAATGAGGTTGACTATACTGATGACGGAGAGTAAACTGAAGGGGCAGTAATTGACCGGGTTGGATTTGTCCTACTTTTTATGCACAGGACGGACTCAGGCAATTTTCCACCTTGTTGGGTAGATGCCAGCGTTGTAACTGTACTGGAGATCAGAGCTGCAAATGTGTTGCTGGAAAAGCGCAGCAGGTCAGGCAGCATCCAGGGAGCAGGAGAATCGACGTTTCGGGCATAAGCCCTTCTTCTCCTGTTCCCTGGATGCTGCCTGACCTGCACTTTTCCAGCAACACATTTTCAGCTCTGATCTCTAGCATCTGCAGTCCTCACTTTCTCCACTGTACTGGAACAGCTTGGCTAGGGGAGCGGCAAGTTCTGAAGCACAAGTCTTCAGTGTTATTGCTGGAATGTTGTCAGGGCCCATAGCCCTTGCAGTATCCAGTGTCTTCATATCGTGTATCTGTGATGTTGGGGACCATTGGAGGAGGCCGAGATGGATTCTCTTTTGCTCTGATGTGCTGGGCTCTTCCATCATTGAGGATGAGGATATTTGTGGAGCTTCCCCCACCAGTGAGTTGATTAATTGTCCACCACCGTTCCTGGCTGAATGTGGCAGGATTGCACGGTTGAGATCTGGTCCGTTGGTTGTGGGATTACCTAGCTCGATCTATCACCTTACTGCTTATGCTACTTGGCATGCAATTAGTCCTGTTTGGTGGCTTCACCAGGTTGACACCTCATCTTTAGTTCTACCTGGCACTGCTCCTGGCATGTCCTCCTGCACTCTCCATTGAACCAGGGTTGATCCCCTGGCTTGATGGTAATGGTTGAGTGGGGGATATGCCGAGCCATGAGGTTACAGATTGTAATGGAGTTCAGTTCGGGTGCTGTCGATGGCCCACAGTAATGGAGTTCAGTTCGGGTGCTGTCGATGGCCCACAGTGCCTCATGGATGTCCAGTCTTGAGATGCTTAGTCTAGTTGCTAGACTCTGCACTGTGCCCACTCTACTATATCCACTCTACTATATCCACTCTCCTGTGCCGTGCCCGCTGTGACCCTGTGTCTGTCCTGTGTCCACTCTTTCACTCGCCCCTCCCTGATCTGTGAGTATTTGCCCTCCTTTCCACCACGGTAGCTTTATATTCAGTGGGCTATCATGCATGGTTTCTGTCACCCTCCAGTGGGCTGTGACCAGCAGAGATGTCTTTCCAAGCCCTCTCCTATCAGAATTCTGAGGGACCCATTCCCCCCACAATGTCATAGACAATGTCTCCACCAGCCCCAGCACCCTGTCCTTCTCCTGCAGTCAAATAGATGCAACCTAGTCCAGTTGTCTCCTCCCTTCTCACCTTAATAAGGATCTCCGAACGCTGGGTCCAGGTGAAGCGGTGATTTGCATCTTTTAATTCGAGAACATAGAAGAATACAGCGCAGTACAGGCCCTTTGGCCCTCGATGTTGCGCCGATCCAAGCCCACCTAACCTACACTAGCCCACTATCCTCCATATGCCTATCCAATGCCCGTTTAAATGCCCATAAAGAGGGAGAGTCCACCACTGCTACTGGCAGAGCATTCCATGAACTCACGACTCGCTGAGTAAACACAGCGAGTTCTGGTTTGTTTCACCATATTTCCCACACTACCATGACTTCACCTTATTCACTATTGCTTTGGAATTTCCTGGGATCATGAAAGGTTTTACATAAATGCAATTTTTTTTTTATTGGGCACAATACAGCATGCATGTGTTAGCAATGGACTCATCTCACCTCCACAGCCAGGGTGTTTCGGCAGCATCATTCCAAGCCTGTAAATCACAAGATATCAATGTTTATTCTCAGTCAGGTTTGAACTTGAAGGAGAAAATCTGTTAGTTTATGGAGTCTTGACAACTTGGAAAGTTTATGGCTTCCAGACCAAAATGTAGATATTTTAAGCCAGTGTGATTAGATTAGATTCCCTACAGTGTGGAAACAGGCCCTTCAGCCCAACAAGTCCACACCAAATTTTCCAACCCACCCAGACCCATTCCCCTACTCCCTACGAATGCATCTATCACTATGGGCAATTTAGCATGGCCATTCACCTGACCTTTGGACTGTGGGAGGAAACCCATGCAGACACAGGGAGAATGTGCAAACTCCACACAGACGGTCACCTGAAGCTGGAATCGAACCCGGGTCCCTGGCGCTGCGAGGCAGCAGTGGTAATCACTGAGCCACCGTGCCATAATAATAGCTCAATCCAATGTCGATTTTATTTTGGTGACTGAGAATCCTTCGATCACAGTGGTTTACAGTTTGATTGGCTGCTTATGAAACCGAGGAGAAAGTGAGGGCTGCAGATGCTGGAGATCAGAGCTGAAAATGTATTGCTGGAAAAGCGCAGCAGGTCAGGCAGCATCCAAGGAACAGGAGAATCGACGTTTCAGGCATAAGCCCTTCTTCAGGAATGAGGAAAGTGTGTCCAGCAGGCTAAGATAAAAGGTAGGGAGGAGGGACTTGGGGGAGGGGCGTTGGAAATGCGATAGGTGGAAGACAGGCCGCCTACTTGCGGAATGTTTCAGAGAACACCTCTGGGACACCCGGACCAACCA
>NC_057749.1:3517657-3545449 GCF_004010195.1 Chiloscyllium plagiosum
TCTTGCATTGAAGTATACACGCTTCAAGCCACTTTCCTGTTTACAGGCACTCTCCTTTGAGATTGATGCCATGTTCCTAACCTCCCTACACTCCATGTCCTGCACCCTAAAGCTACAGTCTGGGTTCCCATGCCCCAGCAGAGTTAGTTTAACCCCCCCCGCCAAGAGCACTAGCAAACCTCCCACAAAGGATACTGGTGCCCCTCAGGTTCAGGTGCAGACCATCCTGTTTATAGAGGTCCCCAGAAAGAACCCCAGTTATCCAGATACCGGAATCCCTCCCTCCTGCACCATCCCTGTAACCACACATTTAACTGTTCTCTCTCCCTATTCCTCGACTCTCTATCGCATGGCACAGGTAACAAACCAGAGACAACAACTCTGCTGGTTCTAACTCTGAGCTTCCAACCTAGCTCCCTGAAAGCCTGCCTAACATCCTCAGCCCTCCTCCTACCTATGTCATTGGTGCCAATGTGGACCACGACTTTGGGCTGCTCCCCCTCCCCCTTAAGGACCCGGAAAACACGATCAGAGACGTCACGTACCCTTGCACCTGGGAGGCAACATACCAAACGTGAGCCTCTCTCGCCCCCACAGAACCGCCTTTCTGTGCCCCGAACTATCGAGTCCCCAGTTACTATTGCTCTGCTCTTCTCCACCTTTCCCTTCTGAGTAACGGGGACAGGCTCCGTGCCAGAGGCCTGAGCCCCATTACTTACCCCTGTATTCCCTGCTCCTCTATACTCGGGACCCCAAATGCAGGCTGGCTGAGTCTGTAAGTGTGGCCCTTGCATTCAGCACTGGTATCAACCACGACCTCTCTGTCCCCAGCCTGCTACAGTGACTCCAATTAAACTCAACAAAATGTACTTCTTCTTTCAATCGGACTTTGAGTTCAACAATTTCAGAGTACAACCTCCACTCTTTTTTTTTAAATTGAAAGGTGTACACAGGAAAAACACCAAGACCCCACCCCCAACACAGCCCCCACCAGATCCTCCCGGGACAGGGACAGCACCAGCTAAAACGCAGGGCAAGGCCCACTCTGCTGTTTCAAAACCGAACATAACGCTGCCGTGACTTTGTTAAACAAAAATAAAGACTGAGAGGGGTGGGGGAGGGGCAAACCAAAAACAAATAAATAAACAAACAATGGCTCTCCCCTGATTTGGTGCCCATTAACCTCTCTTTTGGGTAGTGACCACAATAAAAATAAACGCAAGGAAAATCAAAGAAAATAAACAAATCCCCGCTGCTCTGTCCTCATCGAACATGCCCAGTGGTTTAAAATCCAGAGGGTGTTCCACTGCTCATTTCAACTAAAAAATAAAAATTCCTCCACTCCCACTCTGTTCCTCAATCTTCACAGGGCTTGGTGCCCATTTTCTGTCCTCCTGGTTTGGCTTTCAGACACCTCGGCCTTCCTGATGATGAAGGCCTTATGCTCGAAACGTCAAATCTCCCGCTCCTCGGATGCTGCCCCTGACCTGCTTCACGACTGAACTCCAACATCTGCGGTCCTCTCGTTCTCCATTCTAGCGTTCACACCTCTTCTAGACCCCCACCTTTCGTTTCTGCACGCGCTCCATTACCACTTGGCTTTGTATCACGAACCCTTTTGCCATTGAATCTCTCTCGTCGTCAGCGACATTACGGACCATCCATTTCGCTCTTGCTCCCTACCTCTGCCCAGATTTTATTGAAAATCCTTTCCCACTTTGCCACGGTGGGATTGGCATTGAGAACAGCTGGGTGGCTCCGTGCAGCCGTGTACGTTGCCATTCCCAACCCACTCCATTTTGTTGAATTATGATAAGCAATTCTTTCCATTTCAGACGTTATCTTTGAAAGACAAAGTGTTGTTTGCTTGCTTTAGGACATGGATATGGTGACTGAAGGGTGCGCAGGCTGGGGTGGAGTTGGAGCTGAGTTAATTATAACACACATGGAAATGCAAAGTAGCCTGGCACCAGAAACGAACGCTTCACAATTCAAACAATAACGAGCATGCCCAAACTGCGTCTGAAATAATAACTAGCTGAGGCAATGCTTTACTTATCGAGCACTTTTCAACGTCAAAGATAAACAGGAGGAAAGGCTAGGCCGCTATTGGAACGGACTCATGCTGGCAGGTTGTGTTTATGGTTCATTTGTCCCTCTGAGAGATTGAGGATCGTTGGGATAAGTAACAGGTTGACCCCGAACAGCCCAGCAGGGATCCTCCTTCAGGCCATGATGACCTGACCTGAAACTGATAGGCCAGAATCTGGGCTTGTCTATCGTAGATAGTACTTCCATCCCCATTGTCAGCAGCTTCTTGATCCAAATCCATGGAATTTAAGGCTGGCACTTCCAGCAGTACTGTAGGAGGTGCTGCACGCTCCCAAGATGCCATCTTCCATTGCAACATTAGACAGGAGATCACTCTGTCCTCTCCGGTGGGTGTTTCAGATCCCATCATTTTCAGAGAAATCATAGATTCCCTCTACTATGGAAACAAGTCCTTTGGCCCAACAAGTCCACACCATCCCTTGGAACAGTAACCCAACCAGATCCATTCCCCTACTCAATTAGTCTACATTTACCCCTGACTAATGCACCTCACCTACACATCCCTGAACATTACGGGCAATTTAGCATGACCAATTCACCTAACCTGCACATCTTTTGGATTGTGGGAGGAAACCCATGTTGACACGGGGAGAACGTACAAACTCCACACAGACAGTCACCCGAGACTGGAATTGAATCCGGATCCCAGGCACTGTGAGGCAGCACTGCTAACCACTGAGTCACTGTGCTGCCCATAAGCAGATGTGGGGACCCTTAGTGGCCTGCTCTTTAACTCTCCCTCAGGCATCATGACAAAAAATTAATTACCTGGTTATTATGTGCACTGCTTTTTTAAAAAAGCAATCCGTCACAGGATGTGGGTGTCCCAGGTTAGGTGATTCGGAATTGTCTTTGCGGGGGTGGGGAACTGCCTTGAACTGCTGCAGCCCACCTGTTGTCAGGGGATCTGGAATGCACTTAGCGATGGAATTCCAGGAATTTGCTCCAGGGACATGATGTAACAGAGAGATATTTCCAAGTCTGGTCAGTGGCTTGGAAGGGAACTTGCAAGGGGGTGTTGTTCCCATGTATCTGCTGCCCTTGTCCTTCCAGATGGCGTGGCTGTGGGTTTGGAAGGTGCTGCCTGAGGAATTGGTGAATTTCTACAGTGCATCTTGTAGACAGCCCACACAGCGCTGCTACTGAGCGTCGGTGGTGCAGGGAGTGATTGTACATGCAGTGCCAAACAATCAAGCAGGCTACTTTGTCCTGGATG
This sequence comes from Chiloscyllium plagiosum, assembly GCF_004010195.1. NCBI lineage: Eukaryota > Metazoa > Chordata > Chondrichthyes > Orectolobiformes > Hemiscylliidae > Chiloscyllium > Chiloscyllium plagiosum. The sequence goes on from NC_057749.1 coordinate 3,520,986, forward strand.
GTGTCAAGCTTGAGGGTATTGAAGCTGCACCCACCCAGGCAAGTGGGGAGTATTCCATCACACTCCTAACCTGGAGCTCTGGGGAGTCAGTAGGAGGTGAGTTACTTGTAGCAGATTCCTAGCCTCTGATCAACTCTAGTAGCCACTGTGTTCAGTTCAGAATATGGTCAACGGTAACTCCTAGGATGTTGATGGTGGGTGTTTCAGAGGTGGTAATGGCATTGAATATCAAAGGGGTGATGGTTAGATTGTCTCTTATTGGAGATGGTCATTGCCTGGCATTTGTGTGGCGTGAATGTTACTTGTCAGCCGTAGCCTGGATATTCTCCAGATCTCGCTGCAGTTGGATGTGGGCAGTCGCAAATGGCCATTGCGCAGTCATCAGCGAGCACAGAGACGTGGAAAATAGGAGCAAGAATAGGCCATTCGGCCCTTCGAGCCAGCTCTGCCCATTCGTGATGATCATGGCTGATCATGCAACACAGCACCCTGTTCCTCTTTTCTCACTGTACCCTTTGATCCCTTTCCCTCCAGGTTTGGTATCAAGACCCTTTTGAAGTTGAAACAATGGATGATTTTTGAAAGAAATTGGATGGGCAATGGAAGGTCAGAAACCTGTAGGGATACAGGAATCCCACAGGGGGATTAACTCTGACCAGATTACTTTAGGGGAGCTGGCATGGATCATTGAGCTGTATGGCCACCTTCTGTGCTGTAATTGATCCCGTGAGTCCGATATCTTTATCCAATTTGCTCTGAATGTTTTGATTAGATCTGCTTCCACTTTAAGGCTGTGCATTCCAGATCACAGCCACTTACTGAGTAAATAGTTTCTCTTCCAAAGGTTTCGCTTCATTATTTAGCCGATAACCCTGAGCGCTCTAGTTAACCAGGCCCTCTCCCAATGACTCTTGCACTGCCTCACTGAGTGACAGAACCTCTGACCTACCTGTTTATACCAGTCAGCCAGAGCTCCCTGATTGGGGCTGTTAATCTGGTCCAATCAAGGAGTTTGTATTCTGAGATCCAGCTGCCTGACCTCACCACAGTCACAGCGATGGGAATGGTCTTAGACCCAGTCAGTGAATTGGAATGGGGGGGGGGGCAGCTTCCCAGCTCTGCGACTCGGACATGCTCACCCTCTCCATCCCTGGGGATTGCTTCAGAAGAGCCTTTAGCCAAAACTTTTTCTTACCAATGCTTTAAAATACTTATTCAGTGCAAAACAAAACCTTCAAAAAAAAAACCCGTCCTCCCTGAGACCCAGTGGAAATTTCGACGCTCCCCTCCCCCACCTTTCCAAGTTGTGAATTGTTATTCATTCCTGATTTTGTGCAGAGACTATGATTGGAGCCTTGTTCAGATCCTGAGTTCGGTGAGTCTCCTCAGGGCCGGTGTCCCTCAGGCCTCCCTGGGGCCGGTGTCCCTCAGGCCTCCCTGGGGCCGGTGTCCCTCAGGCCTCCCTGGGGCCGGTGTCCTCCAGGCCTGAGGCCGTGGGAAGCCCTGGATGCAATTTGATGGGATCCTCTCAGGCACTCCGAGAAGGAGGCACATTTGACTGATTCTTGTTCATCTGCTGCAGTCTGACAACTCCTGTGTCCTGATGTTGCTGCTTTTGGGTTTGAGATAATTTTACTATTTGCACGAGAACGAGTTGAAGGCAGGGCTGCCTTGATCGAGAAGCAGTTAGCGGCCTCTCCCCTGTATGTTCTGAGCACAGAGACATGTCAGCACTGGGGTTTGAAGTCAATATGTGTGTCTGTGTTTCCTTACCGGCTGCATTTGGGATGAGGACGATGGCTTGAGTCTTTAATCTGACCGTCCTCCCCCAGATCATCGTTACCTGTGATATACTGCTGCTCGATCAGAGAATGACAGAATTGTTAGAGGCAGAGGCATTCAGTCTTCTGTCTCTGTCTCTGTCTCTCAGATCACGCTCTCCTGAATGTCTCAGTTACAGAGTCGGTTAGAGACAAAAAAACTGCAGATGCTGGAAGCCAAAGCAGACCCTAGAAGAACACAGCGGGACAGGCAGGAGGCTGGGGGAACACAGCAAGGCAGGCAGCATCAGGAGGTAAAGGAGTTGACTTTTCAGGTGCAACAGTTCCTCAGGGTTTCAGCAGCTGCAGGTCGTGCAGCAAATGGCAACAAGTTTGTTCCACTGTGAAGTCTCTTCAAAGGATGCCCACTTTAAAGATATTCTCTGACACTGACTCTCCACCTCCCTCCTGATGCTGCCTGGCTTGCTGTGTTCCCCCAGCCTCCTGCCTGTCCCTCCTGACGCTGCCTGCCTTGCTATGTTCCCCCAGCCTCCTGCCTGTCCCTCCTGATGCTGCCTGCCTTGCTGCCAGCCTCCTGCCTGTCCCTCCTGATGCTGCCTGCCTTGCTGTACGTCTGTACGTCCGTGCTGTACGTCTCTATGACATTGTGACTGTTGTTCTGAAATTTGTATTTGTCTATTTTCTAATTTATTCCTATGATCTGTAATGCTACACATTGTATTTCATTGTTTATAAAATTTTTTTCCTAAGTACTTGTACTGAAGAACCTGTACCAAGGTACCTTATACCTAACATGGCACTGTAAGTGGTGACTTGTAAACTTCTCACTGTAACCCATTTGAGTACGTGTGACAATAAACCAAATTCAGTTCGATTCCTGTCTCTCACCCCCAGGTTTTTCTTTGCTCCATCAATTCCGCTGCCTCTGCTCTAACCTCTGGAATTTCATTGTTAAATGTATCTTTCTTTTTGCATACTTTATTCCTTTACAGGGTGTGAAGTCAGCGTTTGTTGTGCATTCTGAGTTGTTCCTTTTGAAAGGAATGGTTTGCTTGTTCATCCCAGAGGATAGTGAAGAGAACCACATTGCTGTGGGTCTGGAGTCACATGTAGGCCAGACCAGGGTCAGACAGCAGGTCCCCCTCCTGGAAGGACATTAGTGAACAGATGAGTTTTTACAACAATCAATGATAATTGTCATGGTCAGCATTACTAAAACTTGCATTTGTAAGTTTTGTTCTGATTAGATTCCCTACAGTGTGGAAACAGGCCCTTCGGCCCAACTAGTCCACACCAACCCTCTGAAGAGTAACCCACCCAGACCCATTTCCCTCTGACTAATTGACCTAACACTACGGGCAATTTAGCATAGCCAATTCACCTGACCTGCACATCTTTGGACTGTGGGAGGAAACCGGAGCACCCGGAGGAAACCCACGCAGACACGGGGAGAATGTGCAAACCCCACACAGACAGTCACCCGAGGCTGGAACCGAACCTGGGACCCTGGTGCTGTGAGGCAGCAGTGCTAACCACTGAGCCACCGTGACCATGCCATCCTCAAAATTGAATAATTAATGTTAAAATTTAGCTTTGTATTCCAGATTGATGAATTGAATTGAATTGAATTTCCACTGGCTGCTGTGGTGGGATTTGAGTCCTTGCCTCCTGAGTATCCGAATGAATGGACCAGTAGCATTGTGACTCTCACCCATTACTCACTTGCTCCTCGAGGGCAGTGCTTGAAACCCAGCTCATTGAAGTTTGGTCACCTGACCTGATTCCTTGGTCACCTGACCTGATTCCTCCACACGTGGCTTAGGGTTGAATGTTATTGTGGCGCCTCGGGGAGTTTTATTACATTAGGGATGCTCAATCAGTGTAAATTGTAGGAGTTTTGAAATAGTGTTGGTTTTACCCAGCAGAGTGAGGCTGTTGGTGGATGGAATGAGCATTAATTCACTGATTGATTGCTTCTGTTGTTCCAGGTTGAAATCGCCATCCGACATGGGGCTTTTGCAACCTGACCGTAGCCCCTCACCCAATCTGGATCTACTGGAGACCTCGATGGAAGAAGACAGCTTTGAATCTCGCTCACGCCACAGGTAACTGGTTTTTATTAGATCATGGGATACGGCTGGGCCCAGCATTTATTGCCTGTCCCTTCTTGCCCCTTGAGAAGGTGGGGGTGAGCTGCCTTCTTGAACCGCTGCAGTCCACCTGCTGTGGGTTGACCCACAATGCCCTCATAGAGGGAACTTCTTGGATTTTGACCCAACAATAGTGAAGGAACAGTGATATATTTCCAAGTCAGCATGGTGAGTGGGTTGGAGGGGAAATTGCTGGTGCTGGTGTTCCCATGTATCTGCTGCCCTTGTCCTTCTATAGGGAAGTCATGGTGGGTTTGGAAGGAGCTGTCTGAGGTTCCTTTGGTGAATTTCTGCAGCACATATTGTGGATAGTACACACAGTGCTCCTGCTTATTGGTGCTGGAGGAAGTGGATGCTTGTGGATGTGGTGCCAATCAAGTGGGCTGCTTTGTCCTGGATGGTGTTGAGCTTCTTGCCAGGGCTCCTTGATGCCACACTCGGTTGAATGCAGCCTTGATGCCAAGGGCTGTCCCTCTCCCCTCCCCTCTGGAATTCAGCTCTTTTGTCCACGTTTGAACCAAGGCTGTAATGAGGTAAGGAGTTGAGTGGCCCTGGGGGAACCCAAACTGGGTGCCGCTGTGTAGGTGCTGCTTGAGAGCACTGTTGATCATTTACTTTTACTGACGTCCCCTGGTTTGACGGTAGATGTAGAGTTTTGGGGGGGGGGGTTTCTGTCAGGCCACGAGGTTGCAGATTGTGTTGGAGAACAGTTCTCCTGCTACTGATGACCTACAGTGTGGTAGGAATGCCCAGTCATGATTTGCTAGATCTGTTCACAACTAACTCATTTAGCACAGTTCTAGTTCCATAATGTGAAGACGAGACTTTGTCTCCATAAGGACTGTGTGATGGTCGCTTGTATTAATGTGGTCATGGACAGAAACATCCGCCGCAGGCAAACTGGGGAAGATAAAACCAAGTCAGATTTCCCTGCTAGTTGGTTCCCTCATCACCTGGACCTAAACAGGGTGGATAGTTGGCATCTGTTCCCCTTTGTTGAAGGGTCAGTAACGAGGAGCATAATTTGAAAGAGGTTTAGGGGGAACATGTTTTTCACCCGGTGGCTGGTGGGAATCTGGAATTCGCTGCTAAGGAGGGTAGTTGAGATGAGAAACCCCACTCGTTTAAAAAGGCCATTGGTGAGCACTGGAAATGTTATAACCTTCAAAGGTTACGGGCTGTTAAGTGAGATGAATTAGATAGGTTGGTGCAGACTGGAGGAGCTGAACTGTACTGCGCAGCAAGAATCTCGGACTCGATCAGTAGTGCAGCAGCTGAGCCACTATTGGTGATGAACCCTGAAGACCCCTACTCTTTGCCACACTCAGTGCTTCCTCCATGTTATTCGGTATGGAGGAATACTGGTCCCTCAGCCAAGGGAGGACAGTATGAGGTAGTAATGTCACTGGATTAGCAACCCAGAGCCCCAGGCTAACCTTCAGAGAATTTGGGTTCAAATCCCATGTTGGAAGATAGTGAAATTTGAATTCACTAATTAATGGCAAAAACTGGACTAAAAAGTTAGTTAAATGGAAACCATTGAACCTTGCGTCCTTTTTTGAGAGAAATCTGCTGTCTGTCTCTGGTCTGGCCTGTATGTGCCTCCAGACCCACAGCTATGTGGTTAGCTATTGACTACCCTCCAGGTCATAGAGTCATAGAAATCTACAGAAATCTACACCTTCAGTCCAACTCGTCCATGCTGACCAGATATCCTAACCTAATCTAGTCCTGTTTGCCAACAGTTGTCCCATATCCCTCCAAACCCTTCATATTCATATACCCATCCAGATGCCTTTTGAATGTTGTAATTGTACCAGCCTCCACCACTTACTCCAGCAGCTCATTCCACACACGCACCATCCTCTGTGTTAAAAAGTTGCCCATTGGGTCCCTTTTATACCTTTCCCTTCTCACCCTAAACCTATGCCGTCTAGTTCTGGACTCCCCCAACTCAGAGAAAAGATCTTGTCTACTTACCCTATCCATACCCCTCATGATTTTATAAACCTCGATAAGGTCACCCCTCAGCCTCTGCGCTCCAGGGGAAACAGCCCCCAGCTTGTTCAGTCTCTCCCTATAGCTCAAATTCTCCAACCCTGGCAACATCCTTGTAAATCTTTTCTGAACCCTTTCAAGTTTCAGAAACATCCTTCCGATAGGAGGGAGACCAGAATTCCACACAATATTCCAACAGTGGCTTAACTGATTTTATTCCTGGTGGTTAGTTATGAGCAATTAGGTGATGCTTAGAGTCATAAATAGGATGCCTAATGGTTAGAACTGTTGCCTCACAGCACCCAGCCTTGATTCCAGCTGTGGGAGACTTTGTGTGTGGAGTTTTTATGTATTCTCCCCATGTCTGCATGATTAGATTACATTACAGTGTGGAAACAGGCCCTTCGGCCCAACGAGTCCACACCGACCCGCCGAAGCGCAACCCACCCATACCCCTACATTTACCCCTATACCTAACACTACAGGCAGTTTAGCATGGCTAATTCACCTGACCTGCACATCTTTGGACTGTGGGAGGAAACCGGAGCACCCGGAGGAAACCCACGCAGACACGGGGAGAACGTGCAAACTCCACACAGTCAGTCGCCTGAGGCGGGAATTGAACCCGGGTCTCTGGTGCTGTGAGGCAGCAGTGCTAACCACTGTGCCACCGTGCCACATGGATTTCCTCTGGATGCACCGGTTTCCTCCCACAGTCCAAAGATATGCAGGTTAGGTGGATTGGCCATGCTGAATTGCCCATAGTGTTCAGGAACGTGTAGGCTAGGTGCATGAGGGCTACAGGGATAGGATAGAGTCTGGGTGGGATGCACGGTGGAGGGTTGGTGTGCTCTTGATGGACCGAATGGCCTGCTTCCACACTGTAGGGGTTCTCTGATTCTATAGAACATTGGTAAAAATGTCAAGATAGAGTCGTACAGCCCAGAAACAAACTCTTCAGTCCAACTAATCCACAAGGGCCAGGTTCCATTAGTCCCACTTGTCTCTGTATGGCCCACATCCCTACAAACCTTTCCTATTGTTTAACTTACCCAAATGTCTTATAAATGCTGTCACTGTAACTACATCTACCAGTGCCTTTGGAAGTTCACTCCACACATGGACCACTCTACGTCTCCTGAATGAATGAGACAAAAATATTCCGCACAGTTGTAAATGTGACAAGTCTTCAGGACAATACTGTGGAACAGGAGACCCATCTTGTCCTGAATGAGATGGGTTTAGGTCAGTTGATGTTTGGTGTGGGAAAGGCTCAGATGTAGCTGCTCTGGTGACTGATTGGTCATGACTCTGGAATCTTTGTGTCGCTCCCATTGAGATTACTGGGCCACAGAATTCCCAAGGAAGGAAGGTCAGTCTGCCTGGACAATAAACACGGATGTATTAGCTTATGTGAAGAATATAGCAGCAGGGAGGGACCTGCTGGCTGTTGCCAGGCTGTGAGAGTGTGAAAGCTCCAATATATAGGCTTCTTTTTGTTGATCATTACCTGTCTGAGGCTAAATGTCAGCAGGTTGTTCCCATCATAGAATCTCTCCAGTGCAGAGAGAGGCCATTCTGCCCATTGAGTCAGCACTGAACCTCCACCCCCCCCCCTTGTCAAAGAGCATTCTATCCAGACCCACTACCCTTCATGGGTTTCTTTTTTAGCACGGCCAGTCCACCAAACCTGCACATCTTTGGACTGTGAGAGCACCCAGAGGAACTCCACGCAGACACGGGGAGAATGTGCAAACTCCACACAGTCAGTCGCTCGAGGCTGGAATCGAACCCAGGCCCCTGGTGTTGTAAGGCAGCAGTGCTAACCACTGAGCCACCAATTTCAGATATTGCCCAGGATCCTGTCACCCTCCTATAGACCTGCAGCGAAGGTTTGCCAGACTAATACTTGGACTGGCCAGCTGGTCTGATGAGGATAGGTTGGAGAAGCCACCCTTGCATCCACTGGGATTTTGAACAGTATGAGGCAACTTGATTGAAACATATGATCCTGGTGGGTGTTTATACAACAGTCTCCATTGGATTAGCTTTTTATTCTCATCTTTTCTTGAATTTTGGTTTCACTGTCTGCCAAGATGGGACTCCCAGAATGGTACCTTGGGATAACTAGAGACAGAGACAGAGACAGAGACGGAGATTTATTTTTCCCCCTGAGAGGGTCATGTACCTTTTGGAGCTCTGTTCCTGAAGCAGAATCTTTGGTGGATAGATTCTTGGTGAAAGGTTAGCAGGGGAGGGAAAGGTGGAAACTTGGATTTCTGGTTGTACTCCGATCACTGCTGACCTGTTGAATGGCAGGACTAACTCGAGGGGCTGAATGGCCTACTTATTTTCCTTGTTTGTTGAATATTCTGTTTAGTGAGGAACAGTAAAGAGCAAATTAAACCCATTGAGTAACCCAACGTGTTAACCCAAAACGTACTAATTTAAATATAAATTTACAATTGGAGGAGGGGAGTGGCTGAGTTTACAGATGACACAAAGATTATGGTGAAATGGATGCAAGGAGATTACGCGTTGATGTTGAAAGATTGTCGGATTGGACTAAAACCTGGCAGATGGGTCACCATGTAGGAAAATGTGAAGTTGTTCACTTCTGCAAGAAGAATAGGAGAGAAGCCGTTTTCCTTAAATGGACAATGACTGTGGGACTCTGGGTTGTATCGCTGTCTATGGCAGTTTAGCACTCCCTGAGGAACTGCCTCTGTCCAGCTCAACCAACCAGACTCCCAACGTTCTGACTCTGAGACCAGCTTATTCCCCTCTGGACCTTGGAAAGACTGGGTTCAGTCTGATGATGGTAAATTTGTTTCAATTTATATTGAAGAGAATACACAAATCAAGTAGAAACTCAATCTTTAGTGTAAAGTCCTCACTTGAACATGAAGCTCTAAGTGCACTCCAAGGTGAACACCTCCGTTTGCGTGAACTCACTCAGACAAACTAAACCACGGGCTAGGACTCCCTGCCGCATGACTCCGAGAATCAAACCTTTCAGAGCTGTGCTGAAGGCGATTCACAAGTTCATGACTTTGACAACTGACCAGCACATTCGCTTTTGTCTATCCACAGGGACCTGAAGTTAAATGATTCTCTGAACTCTGATGATTCCAAGAGATTTCACCGTGGCTCAGTGAGTATTGTTCGCGATCACCCCGTGTCAGAGTGTGAGGTTAGCCCACGGTTACCAGTTCCCCAAGGTTGTTCTGGGGTCTCTGAGAATCACACTTGGCTTTCTCCTGCCCACTGTGTGAGCCATTGCTCTGGAGTAAATCCATTAAAACACTAGCAGGATCCTGTGTGGTTCCCAGCCTTGGTTAGTGATTATAAAGCTATCAAGGGGGCTGTTTAACGGGGAGGGTTAGTTAAAGGTGGATACCAGGAATATGTCTAGCTACAGTTGGCAGCTTGAGACTTTAGGTTTCCTGAGCACTGATCAAATCCTGAGGATCAAACCTCTGGTTTCTCAGTGATTGGCAAAGTCAAATCCCCGAAAAGGGGACATTGCGCAGGTGGATGGAAGCTGATCTTAGCAAAGTGTGCTCACTGCTCTGAGTTCCCCTCTTTCCCTTAACTAAAAGGGAGCTGGAGGTGCAGTGATGATGACACTGGAATGGTCACCCAGAGACACGGGTTAACACCCTGGGCTGAACCCTGCTGTGGTGAAACTTGAATTCAATAAAAAAAGGTGAGTCTAATGGTGTCCATTTGTATTAAAAACCCATCTGGTTCATACTGCCCTTTAGGGAAGGGACCCTGCCATCCTTGCCTGTGTGGCCAATGTGTGAGTCCATGTTGGCTCTGGGCAACGAAATACCATTGATGGCCACCTCCTGTAACATACGGAAGAAAGTGCTGCGTATTTGGCAAAGTCTCAGCTCAGTGCTGTTGCTGGTGGTCTGGAGAGGGTTCACAATAAACGTAATACCTGGGGAATGTGAACAGCCCTTTGTGAAAGTGGATGTGTGTTACTCCCCAAAGCTATCCTCATTACCCAGAAAGAGGTCAAAGTTGGCTTTTGGCCAGGAGCTTGCAACGCAGACCCAGATTCTGTGCCTTCCGTAGATGCTGAACGTGGGAAGTATCAGATTTACAGGTGTGGTGCGACCCAGCGCTCCTTTCACGCTGCAATTCTGCCCTCTGACCCTCTCAACAACTTCCAGACTCCATATTATTGCAGCTCTGATCCCTGATCCTGCTCACAATCCATCATCAACCTCTGACCCCTGACTATTGCACAGCACCACCCGCAGACTTCCTACTCACTCCCTCTCACACTCGAGTGCTAACCTCCTGACCCCTGACCATCTACTCAATGCACAGTATCACTGTCCTTCCATCCCCCGACCCCTATATTGTGATTCCCACTCTCCCTAGCTCCTGTAGACCTGTCTGACAGAGTTGTGACTGACCATCCCAATACGTCACACACCTACTCATTCCTTACTGCCTGACTCATTCCATGAGTTAAGAATTCCATCACAGGATCTGCATTAGGTGATTTTATGATTCAATGAAAACATTGGCATTTTGGAATCCCTGTTTCACGCCAGAGTATTATTGTTAAAGAGGGAATTCACAATCGATTGTGGACTGAGATTCAAGGTGTCTCAGTCAGTGGTCTAGGTTCACTCCCCACTAATTAACCCCAAAGATTACAGTGATAACTCTATGGTCTCTTGGATAAAATATTGAGTCGTAGTGCTTTGTTCAACCTGGTTATGTCGTTTTGAGGGCAGCACTGTAGTGGGACAGCAGTGGTATGTCAAATGGATGTATGACCATGATGTCCTCCATCCAGAGACTTGAGGTATAAGAAAAGGCAATTGACCAAGTGTGGGAGTGCTGTACTGTCTGAGGTACTCTCTTCCGTTTGAGATATCAAACTGGGATCTTGCTTTGCCTCACCGTTGGCCCACCTTGTATGAGAACTGAGGAGTTCCTAGCCAATACATGTCCCTTAGAACAGGCTCAGCTGAATTATTTATCGGATGATAACTACGTTGCCATTTAGAGATCTTGCTATTTACAGGTTGGTGGTGCTGTTTACTATTCCACCACCCCCCCCCAAAAAAAAACACCATAGTTTTCAAGTGCCCTGACGTTGTGAGGAATGCTACCTTAAAGCCTTTTTGTTTCTTTCAGACGATAAGGAAAAACAATTCTCAATATCACAAACTCTTCAAGGAAGTTCCCGAGGAAGAGTTGTTAAGAAAAGGTGAGTTGGGACAGAGCAGGTCGGTGACTGGGGCAGGGAGTAACTAATGTGCACGCTTTCAAAACCGAGATGAGGATATTTGAAGTTAAGTTTGGTTGATAATTGCAGGGGAAATCTGCTTCGAAAAGCCGAGCTCCTGTGGGCTGGGGACATTGGAAGTTGTTTTGTTTCAAACAATATTGAAATAAACTCTTGACATTATAGTAATAAAATGGCACGTGTATTTTAAAAGTGGTAGCACTTAAATGGAAATTAAATTAACGAAATTGAAAGCCAGTCTCAGCGATGGTGACCATGACAGCAATCTTTAATCAACAGAAAACACCAATCTGGTTCACTACTATAGGAAAGGAAATCTCTATCCTTACCCCGGTCTGATGTACATGTGACTCCAGACCCACAGCGATGTGATTGACTCTTAACTACCCCCTGCAATTGCCTCTAGAGCCACTCTATTGTTACGCTGGAAATTCATAACAACTTTCTCCAGTGAATTTAGGGTTCAGCAATAAATACTGATCCACAATGTCACAGGAAAAAATTGATTTTGTTTTAAACTTAAAATTGAAACAGAATTTTAGCATCTCTGCCCTCTCCACATTCTTGGTGCTGAAGACGGGGTTACACCCAAAACATTGACTTCTCCACCTCCTGATGCTGCCTGGCTCGCTGTGTTTTTCCAGCCTCCTGCCTGCCTACTTTGCACTCCATATTCTGCCTTTTTCTCTATTATTTCTGAAAAAGAAACATTTTTTCATCTTGCCCTTATCAGGACCTACACAAGAATACCAATTCAAGGGAACAGCATTCTTAGACTGCGTTAGGAAGGTAGAGCATACTGGTAGTTTGGAGGTGGCTCAGTGGTTAGCACTGCTGCCTCACAGTGCCAGGGACCCAGGTTCAATTCCCGCCTCAGGCAACTGTCTGTGTGGAGCTTGTACATCCTCCCCGTGTCTGCGTGGGTTTCCTCCGGGTGCTCCAGTTTCCTCCCACAGTCCAAAGATGTGCAGGTTAGCTGGCAAATGAAGAGAGATTGGATCAATGAGCAGTTTATTCACTGGAATTTAGAAGAATGAGGAAGATTTCACAGAAATCCATACAATTCCAACAGGACGAGACATGGTAAAGGCAGGCTGGATGTTCCCAATGACCAGGTACTCCAGAACCAGGGAATCCCAGCCTTAGGATACAGGGTTGGCCATTCAGGACTGAGATGAGAAATGTCTTCACCCAGAGAGTGGGAAGCTTGTGAAATTCTCTGTTGTTGAAAGTGGTTGAAGCCAAAACATTGAAGACATTCAAGAAGGAGGTGGATGTATTTCTTAGGACTAAAGGAATCAAAAGGATGAGTGCAAAGTGGGAACGGGAGGCTGAGTTGGATGATCAGCCGTCATCCTATTGATGGGCCAAATGGCCGACTCCTGCTCCCATAACCTGGTCTAATATTATTCCAACTCCACACGGTGTTGTTGCTTGCTGTTTGCTACCTTGGGGAAGGGTGAAGACAATGCCAAGTAAATGTTTCTGTTTCTTTGCCCTCACCAAGAGGCTGGCAGTGACCGTACATGTGGTTAACTGCACGCAAAGGGGTGTTGACAGAAAAACATTCACGTAACACAGAGACAAAGAGCTGTTGCTGTGTAAATAATCCCTTGAAACACAGGAAGTTTCGGGAGAAGGAAGTCACTGATCAATCCCACGAAGTCTGACTCTTTTGCCCACTTTTAGATTCCAGTCGCCTCTCTCTATCACATTATGAAGGACATTCCCTCTCCACTGCCCACTTTCAGCCTCTTGTTAAAACTCATCTCCTTGGCTAAACTGAGTCCTGTCTGGCTATCTTTAGCGAGTTGCACGTTTTTGTGATGATGTCTCAGTATTGGCATCTTGGAGCTTTATCCTTCTGACTGACTCAATGAGAGACATGAAAGTCACAATCCACAGGATACTTTGACGTTAAATCTGCTCTGTTTATGTTTAATGCTTGGAAATTGTAGGGTTCATGTTCTAACTTTGGGTGTGGCATGGGAGGTGTGCATCTCACGATATTAGGTTTTCCTGAAGGACACTCCCAGTGAACAACATCTTGGATAAAGAGAACATTATGCAGGAGAGCAAAATTCCATGCATTCTGCTTCAAGCAGTGGGATGAGAGTTCCTTACTGGGCCATCCAGTAAGGTTGCAAACAACTGTTCACATTTGTGTTGTCCTTATAACAGTAAAAACGTCTCTAGCAGCTTCCAAACCTGCAAACTCCAAAGTATAAGGTAGGAGATCCATGGGAAGCCACCACCCTCATGTTCCCTTCCAAGCCACTCCCCAACCTGACTTGGAACTTTCTTGCCACCCATTGTCACTGAGTCGAAATCCTGAAATTCCCTCCCTAAGGACACTGGGTGTCCCGCCAGCAGTGGTTCAAGAGGGTAGTTCCACATCACCGGCTGGAGGGGAACTAGGGATAGGTAATAAATGCCAGCCCAGCCAGCGATGCCCACATCCCATGATTCAAAGCTAAAAGGGATTCACAGGAACGTTATCAGACAATAACTGGTTACAAGACATGATGGAGTTATTAGCAGAGAGTTCATTGATTTACTGGCCCAAGTGAAGATCGAAGGAGCATCATAATCAGTGGCGAGGCAGAGGGATTCGAGAAGGAACTCGAGAGGATGGTACGTGGACAAGAGCAAGGTAGGGATGTAGTCGAGGTCGGATTTGAAGGACTCCTGAGTTTTCGGAAGGTTGTAGAGCTGGATCAAGTTGCAAGTGCCTTTACAACAGTAACACCGTCCAAACGTTTCCCGCAGGGAAAGCTGAGTTGGAAAAGCGTAGCAGGTAAACGGGCCGGGGAGGGCGGTAGGAATTTCTGTACCATGTGGTTTCCATCAGCAGGGAGTAACCTGCTGCCCGTAGTGAGAACAGCAGTGATTGGGTACGACATGGAAAACATCTTTCACACAGACTGACCATCTTGCTGCAAGTGACAAGCAGAGGACAGTTTAAACACATTTACAGCACTACTGCATGTAGCGACCAATTGTAGATCATTTCCTCATCAATCTGTACGGAGATGTTAATACAGACCTCCGGAGGGGGTGGGAATTGAACCGAGACTCCTTTCTCCCAGAAGGAGGGCTGCGTGCGTTGCCCTACAAGAGTCCAAATGTAGCCTTCACTCAAAGTGCCATTATAACTAACATTATTGCTGAGTGACATTTCCCACTTTCTCCATCACAGCCATAGAAAGTTCAGGATTGAGTGATAGTTTATATGGAATTAAAGAGTCATCTGGATCCACAGCTCTGCTGGTCAAAAACACCCACCTAAATATTTCGACCCCACTCTCTGGCACTTAGCCTTGTGTGTCTTGGCATCACAAGTGCACATCTAGATACGACTTCAGTGCTATGAGGGTTTCTGCCTCTCCCACTATGGGCAGTAAGTTCTAGATTCCCACCACCCTCTGAGTAAAAAGGGTTTTTGTCCCCCCACATATCCTCTAAACCTTCTGCCCCTTACTGTAAATCTGAGGCACCTAGACCCACCTACCCCCACACACATCCCCCTCACACTCAACCCCCTCCCTCACCTCCACCCCCCTCTCAGCTTCCTCTGTTCTAAGGAAAGCGACTCCAGTCAAAGCACCGTGGTAAATCGCCTCTGCACCCTCTCTGGTGCTATCACATCCCTCTGAGCCTGTGGATTCCGGAACTTAAACAGGGTTAACCCAGGAATTTGCAGCTGATGAGTTCCCCTAGTTAAGTATCTCTCTCTCTCTTTACAAATGCTACCAGACTTGCTGAGTTTCTCCAGCTTTTTCTGTGTTTGTGTCTTTTATATCTGCTGTCACAGTTACCGAGAGGTCGGATGTTAATTCTCTGCATGTGAAGTTCTGGTGTAGGACATTACTGTCCATGTAACAACCTCATGGAGCCCCTGTGGATGGGTCTAACAGAGTTAATACCTGGGACTCAGTGCCATCAGCCCCACCCGTCACGACATTGGGACAGGCGAGGAGAATCTCTCAGGAGACAGGCCGAAGGCTTCGTTCTCAAAAGTCTCTATAGTAATGTAGATCCTATTCTCATAACTTGTAAACAGAGATGTAATAAACTGCATGTCGTTTAGTTGACAAGACTTTTCATTCGACCAGAACCCTCGTGCACATTACGCCATGAAGGACTCTAGAGAACCCAGGGACTTGGGGGGAAGAGATGGCTTATACACACATCAGGAGCCCTAAATACAACATAGAAGTGTACAGCACAGGAACACACCCCTCGGCCCATGATGTTATGCTGAACATGACTCCAAATCAAACTGATTCCTTCCTCCTGCCCTCAGTCCATATCCCTCCATCCCTTGCATATTTCATGTGCTTATGTAAAAGCCCCTTAAACATCCCTATCATACCTACATCCAACCCCACCACTGGCAGTGTATTCCAGACTCCCACCATTCTGTGTCAAAACAAAACACACTTGCTCCTCACATCTCCTTTTGCACTTTCTCCCTCTCTCACTTTAAAATGCATAGCCCCCTAGTATGAGACATTTTAACTCTGGGAGAAAGATTTGGACCATCAACCCTATCTATGCATCTCATAATTTTACAGACCTCTATCAAGACTTCCCCTCAGCCTCTGCCACTCCAGAGAAAACAACCCAAAGTTTTTCTGGCCTCTCCTTTATAGCTCGTACTCTCTAATCCGGGCAGCATCCTCTCCAAAGCCTCTACGCCCTTCTTGTAGTGGGGCGACCAGAATTGAACACACTGTGGACAAGTGGGACAAGAGTTTCAGTACCCAGCATCAAACTGTCTTACCTCACAATGTGTATTCACCAGAACAGGAAACGTGTGAAAGTAATTTGATTTTATCTTTCTCCGTTATTTTTGGCTTCCTGTACAGTTTACTCCTGTGCTCTGCAGAAAGACATCCTGATCCAGGGCCGTCTCTACATCTCCAGCAACTGGCTGTGTTTCTACGCTAACTTCTTTGGAAAGGACATTAAGGTGAGTGTGGCATTCACCTCCTGCCACATTTTATAGTCATTGTGGCACAGGAGGAGACCATTGAGACTATGCCAGCTCTCTGCAGAACAATGTAATCAGCCCTATTTTCTCACTCTATCCCCACAGCCCGGTCAGTTTAATTGACGTTTCAGGCTGGAGCCCGTCATCAGGAATCTGGCCCGGCCTGAAACGTCGATTCTCCTGCTTCTCGGATGCTGCCTGACTCGCTGCGCTTTTCCAGCAACACACTCTCGACTCTGATCTCCAGCATCTGCAGACCTCCCTTTCTTCTGGTCAGTTTAATTCCCTCATTTGTCTGTCCAGTCCTATTTCAAAATAATTCATCATTTCCACTTCAACAAAGTTCTCCTCAAATCTATGCCCCTCCCCGCCTCTGCCATCCAGACTGTTAAACTGTGTTCTCCTAATCATTATACCATCAGCTTTTGTTACATCCCTGATCCAAATCCATTATAATAGTGTACAACCTCTTTGTGCCCATGGAGAGCACACCCAGCTTCTCCAACTCGACCGTTTAACTAAAATCCCAAGAAACGTTCCTGGTAATGCTGCTGTGCATTCTCTCCAGAATCCCGTTTCTCAGCCAGACCTTGATGCGATCCTCCAGTTGTGGTCTGACCAGAGCTTTGCTAAGGTTCCGTGAACTGTCCAAGTACACGATGCTTCTGCTTATTGACCTCCAAATCCCGAATGCTTTCCCACTTGCTCTCGATGTGTTCTGTCTTTGTCTTGACGTGCACTGCTAATTGTAAATCTGATCAATAAATCACAAAACCAAAAGCACCCAAGGGTCGCTGTAAGCAGATGAGTAATTGGGACAAATTACCATTAATTTTATCTCTTTCTACTGATTGAAAGTGTATATTTTTGTCTAAATGAGTGCTGATCACATGACAGGGAATCTGAAGGACACTGGAATGAGTATAAAAACGTGTTGCTGGAAAAGCGCAGCAGGTCAGGCAGCATCCAAGGAGCAGGAGAATCGACGTTTCGGGCATGAGCCCTTCTTCAGGAATGCCCGAAACGTCGATTCTCCTGTTCCTTGGATGCTGCCTGACCTGCTGCGCTTTTCCAGCAACACGCTTTTCAGCTCTGATCTCCAGCATCTGCCATTCCTCACTCTCTCCTGGAATGAGTGTAAGGACACCTTGCGGACTGGGCCAGCTACTGACAGAGCACTGTTTGTTTCAGACAAGGGGAATGTTGTCTGTGGGGTATAATGGGTAGCAAAAACTTTTTGAATAAATTTTATGTCCTGCCCAAACCGCCTCTCCCCCCCGGCTCCCGAAGCTGACAGATGCAGTAAAAACTAACAGGAAATTCTGACCAGTCGCCGCTTTTGATCCTTTCAGGTCACGGTTTCAGTCACGTCCGTCGTGCTGGTCAAGAAGCACCGAACAGCAGGGCTGCTCCCAAATGGCCTCGTCATCAGGACAAAGTCCAATGAGAAGGTGAGGCCCTCACACAGCTCCCGCCCACATCTCCACCTTCCGCTGGAATGAACTGGGGCAAATATCAGCCTTTGGCAGGAGGTGGTCACACCCCAGTTCAGAGAAGCTCCACTAGGCTGATCCTGAGCATCGGGGTGGGGGAGAAACAAGTGGCTAAGTACAAGTGGCAGGTAGTTCCCTTGCGACTTTCTTTCTATCGATTCTTGGGATGTGGGCAACCCTGGCAAAGCTAGTGTTTAATGCCCATCCTAAATTGCCCTGAATAAATTGTCAGTCACGTACCTTCTTGACCTGCTGCAGTCTGTGGCAAAGGTACTTATTTCTGTGGCGATTTGATACAACAGAGTGGCTCGCTCAGCCATTCCAGAGGGCAGTGAAGAGTTGACCACATCACTGTTTGTCTGGAGTCACATGTAGGTCAGACCAGGTAAGGATGGCAGGATCCCTTCCTTGAAGGGGATTAGTGAAGCAGCTGGGCTTTGATGACAGTTCGGGAGCTTCCTGATCATTAGTAACGAGACTAGCATTTTATTCCAGGTTTGTTCATGACATTTGAATCACTGCTGACTGACACTCTGGGGTGTACAGAATGTCTCTGGAGTGCAGTAACATTACCTCAGTGCAGCTGTCGGCCATCTTGCCAACAAATCTGCAGCGATATTGTCTGTTGGGGAAACTTTGAGCTTTAATGGGCCTGCACCCCTGGGGAGTTCAGTCTCCTGGAGGGGTCAGGAGGATAAAAGAGAGCGGGAACCTGAAAGGAAAGTCCCTTGTCAGGGAGAGGGACAGGCAGAACCTGTCTCCATAGACGTCTCCTTAAGTGCCTGTTGAAAGTTGCTACTTAATGGCAGCGCTCGGGCTCAGTGCAGTGGTATCATGGAGTCTTAGCATCGTGCTTCCAGACTCTGAGTTGGCTCAGCACACATTGACTGCTCGAGACCAAATCAAAGGCACATTACGGTCCTGCCAAAATATGAAGTGCTGACCTTTAGCAACAGTTAGGAGCCTGGGACTTGAAGCAGCAAGCAGTTCAGTGAGAGTCCAACAGAAATATTTGTGCTCAATATTTTCATCAGCTCGATATGAGAACAACCAGAATCCCAAAGGGAAAAGTCGAAACAGAAGGGAAAGGGGAAGAAAAGTTTGGGAGAAGATTTGTAGCTCGGGTGCTCGTTGCTGTGGTTCTGTTCGCCGAGCTGGAAGTTTTTGTTGCAAACGTTTCGTCCCCTGGCTAGGCGACATCATCAGTGCTTGGGAGCCTCCTGCGAAGCGCTTCTTTGATGTTTCCTCCGGTGTTTATAGTGGTCTGTCCCTGCCGCTTCCGGTTGTCAGTTTCAGCTGTCCGCTGTCGTGGTTGGTATATTGGGTCCAGGTCGATGTGTTTGTTGATGGAGTTTGTGGATGAATGCCATGCCTCTAGGAATTCCCTGGCTGTTCTCTGTCTGGCTTGCCCTATGATAGTAGTGTTGTCCCAGTCAAATTCACACACACGCAGACAACAAGCAACATGAATACGACTGGGACAACACTACTATCATAGGGCAAGCCAGACAGAGAACAGCCAGGGAATTCCTAGAGGCATGGCATTCATCCACAAACTCCATCAACAAACACATCGACCTGGACCCAATATACCAACCACTACAGCGGACAGCTGAAACTGACAACCGGAAGCGGCAGGGACAGACCACTATAAACACCGGAGGAAACACCAAAGAAGCGCTTCGAAGGAGGCTCCCAAGCACTGATATGTCGCCTAGTCAGGGGACGAAACGTTTGCAACAAAAACTTCAAGCTCGGCGAACAGAACCACAACAGAAAACTCCAAGCCCCAGAGGAAAGTCATTTAATCAATTAACCGAATAATCAATTATCCGAACAAAATGGTGCCCGCCCATCCTGTTCAGATAATCGAGATTCCTATTGGGGCGCCCCTGGTCCTGAGCTTGCAGTACTTGGCAGAATGCATATCAAAAGTGTCACAAAGTGTGAAGGAGATCGTCACCATCTTAAACTTTGTGGATAGGTGGGAGGGTAAAAGAAAGGCAAATAGCCATGAACGAAAAAAAAGTTATAAATGCAGGTGGAAGTGATGTTAGAAAGCCTGAGTATTTCTAAAATAAAGATGTACCTTCTTTGATTTAGTTATCACAAACAGTTTCAAGCACACATCCACTGGGATTTTCCTTAAACAAAGATGTACGTGGAATCCATTTGAATGAACTTACCGTACTCATTGAAAAATCTTTTCATGAAAATGCTTAACAAAGATGAAACAAAGATTCGAGCTCAATTATTAGTTTGTTTCTAATTAATTATAATTTTTCCAATCCAATGTACTCCACAATATCCCAGCCAGACTCACTCTCCTATATTATCCCTGTAACCCTGGCTTTTCCATGGCTAATCCACCAAGCCTGCACATCCGTAGATACGATGGGCAATTTAGCTTGGCCAATCCGTCTAACCTGCACATCTTTGGACTGTGGGAGGAAACCCACACCGAGATGGGGAGAATATGCAAACTCTACACAGTCACCTGAGAGTGGAATTGAACCCAGGTACCTGGCGCTGGGTGGCACCAATGCTAACTTCAGATTCTATAATGTCCAGCTGGCTGTCCTCAGTACACCAAAGATGAGGGTGAGTGGGAAGAGGAACATGTTGGGGATAAGGGCTCTCCTGGTATTGTCAGGTCAGCTGGCCTGTTTCTGTATAAAGATTGTGGTGGAGAGGTTCAAGGAGGTGAATCATGTGACTGAAGGGGTGTGTTTATATTTGAGCTAGAGACAGGATTCTGGCTATGTGCCTACACCATTGTGAACGCTGCCTGTTTCCACCTCTGTAACTCTGTCCAACCTCTACCCAGCTCTTTAGTTACTGGAACCCTCCTCCATCACTTTATTGACTCTTAGACTTGAGAATCGTTTGCTCAGTTCCCAAGTCCCGTCCTCCATAAACATGAATTCTTCTAGCACTCTGCTAACACCAGGCCGTGTTCATCCTGTTAGCCAGTGCTGACATTGGTACCTGCTTCAACAAGACCCCAGTGTCTAACCTCTCAGCTGTGTTTTTAAATCTCTCCCCTCCTAATCTCTGTAATCTCCTGCAGCTGCTCCAGTACTGTGCGATCTCTGTGCTCCTATGTTTCTAGTCTCCTGACTATACCCATTTTAGTCGCTCCGTCACTGGTGATGACCTTGAATTCAGCCTCAATGAGCCTAAGCTGTGGAGTTCCAGCCCTACACCTCTCCAACTCCCTTTTCTCTCTTAAGGCACACCTTTCAGCTTACACATTTGACCAAACACATGGTCATCTGAACTCACATCTTCACATGTAGCCTGGTGTGAAGTTTTGTCAGGTAATAGTCCTGTGAAGCGTCTTTGGGGGTGTTTGCTGATCTCGGGGTTGCTATATAAATGCAAGTTGTTGTTTCAATTTGTGCTCCATTTAACGAGGTTTTATGCTTTGTTTTGCTGCAGTACATCTTTGTGTCCTTCATCTCCAGAGACAATGTCTATGATG
Organism: Chiloscyllium plagiosum; assembly: GCF_004010195.1. Lineage (NCBI taxonomy): Eukaryota > Metazoa > Chordata > Chondrichthyes > Orectolobiformes > Hemiscylliidae > Chiloscyllium > Chiloscyllium plagiosum. The sequence goes on from NC_057749.1 coordinate 3,542,166, forward strand.
AATTGAGAAAAATCTGCTCACACTTACAGGTAGGGTCAGATTCCTCGCCTTCCCATGCCAGCCCCACACCCAGACCCTCCTGTTCGGAATGGGAGAGTGACCGCTCAGTGAGTCCTGCCACCGAACAAGGGGAAGCAGTGACAAAACTCAAAAACCTCCCATTCGAACTCCTTCAGTGCTCTCTGCGTCTCTCAGCACACATTATCTAATGCCTCCTGACACAAACAAAGATTATTGTGGAAAATAGAAGCTTATTGTTTGTGTGGGGGGGGTGGGGAGGGGTAACAAATTGGCACGGGTAAAAGATTGGCCAGCTTTCTGACTGGCAGAGATCACAGAGTCTGTATAAATGGGTCTTTATTTGTCAGGCAGCATGTGATGGTGGGAGTCCTATGGGGTTGTGCTGGGGCCTCAGCGTTTCACAATTTACACCAATGACTTCAGTGAAGGCATTCACGGGGGGTACATGCAGGCTGGAAAATGTGTTGTGAAGACAACAAGAGTTTTCTTGGTAGCAGATGGAAGGCAACGTAGGAAATATGTGGAGATGCCGGTGTTGGACTGGGCTGTACAAAGTTCAAAACCACACAACCCCAGGGTGTAGTCCAACAGGTTTATTTGGAAGCACTAACTTTCGGAGCGCTGCTCCTTCATCAGATGGTTTTCATCAGATGGTTGTGGAGTATAAGACCGTAAGACCAAAGAATTTATAGCAAAGGTTTACAGTGTGAATGTAACTGAAAATATATATTGAAAAAGACCTGGGTTGTTTTGTTAAGCCTCTTATCTTTTAGAACGACCGTGTTGATTTCAGTTTTTTCACACGTAAATCGCAGAGCTTTTTTAAAGTTACATTCTGAAGTGAACTTTAACAATTGGTGTCATGTTGCCTCAGATAATGCATTGAAGGTGTGAGATGCCCTGTGTGAGGCTGTCTGTGCCCCAATGTTCAGACTGATTCTATTTCTAAAAAAGGGGATTTACACAACCTTACATGGATTCATGCCGTTTTCGAGCAAAATAAAATGTAACTCTACAAGTACAAATTCACCCCACAAACTTATGTGTGTATGCATGCAAGTGGGTGTGTGTGTGTGTGGTGGGGGGGACTTATGAGTGTCTATGAGAGTGTGTGTGTATGTGTGTGAGTGTAAAAGGGTATAAAGTGGGTGGTGCGGTGGCTCAGCCTTGGTGACTGTCTGTGTGGAGTTTGCACATTCTCCCTGTGTCTGTGTGGGTTTCCTCCGGGTGCTCCGGTTTCCTCCCACAGTCCAAAGATGTACAGGTCAGGTGAATTGGCCCACGCTAAATTGCCCATAGTGTTAGGTGCATCAGTCAGAGGGAAATGGCTCTGGGTGGGTTTCTCTTTGGCGGGTCGGTGTGGACTGGTTGGGCCGAAGGGCATGTTTCCACACTGTAGGGAATCTAATCTAAGTCTGTGAGAGGGTGCACATGGGTGTGGGAGTGTATGTGTGAACGTATGAGAGAGGGTCTTTGTGAGTGTATGGGTCTGCAGAAGTGTGTGTCTGTCCATTTGTGTGAGTCTGTGTGTGTGTGTGTGTGTGTAGTGCAGGTGACCACACACACACACACACACACACACGAGGCCGATATGACACAATTGTTAAAGTTCAGTTCAGAATGTTACTTCAAAAAAAAGTTCTCTGATTTCCATATGGAAGAACTGAAGCCTACATGATCATTCTAAAAGATGAGAGACTTAACAAACAATCCTGGTCTTTTTCAAAAAAAAAATGCAGTCACACTGTAAACTTTTGCTATAAATTTTGTGTCTCACAATCTTATACTCCACAACCACCTGATGAAGGAGCGTCGCTCCGAAAGCTGGTGCCTCCAAATAAACCTGTTGGACTATAACCTGGTGTTGTGTGATTTTTTTAAACTAGGAAATATGAAGTTGTTCCCTTTGGCTGGAAGAATGAAAAAAATCGGTGCATTACTTAAACTGTGAAATTCTGAGGTTCGAAAGGAGACCCAAAACATCAGTATGTAACCAGGAAGGCTCATGGAATACTGTCCTTTATTACGTGGGAATTGAATATAAATGAATGTAATGCTTTAGATAAGCAAGGCACTGGTGAGACCAGATGTCAAATACTGTATTTAAATTAGAATTAGCTTTATTGTCCCATGTACTCAAATGAGTACAGTGGAAAGTTTACAAGTCACCACTTACAGCAGTATCTTACGCACAGAGGTACCTTGATACAGATCCATAAGTTCAAATTCTTAGGGAAAATCCCAGCATTACAGATCCTAGTAGTAAAAGAGAAAAATAAGGAAAGAAAAAGGTTTGTGAAGGTTTGTAGCTCAGGTTGAGGTGATAAAGAAAGAAAGAAATAAAGAGAGAAAAAAGTTTAGAACCACAATCCAACCAACCCTGTTGACACCGGCACCTCGCTCCAGGCAACGCCAGACCTTGACTCCAGATGGCGCTGACCTTCTCCTTGTGGTTCTCCCCGAGGTCAGGTGACCGCTCTGGAATCCTCTCAAGGCTGGAAGTCCACCCTGAGGCCACGCCGGGCGGAGGGAACGCCATATAGTTATGGTCTCCTTATTCAAGGGTGTAAATGTTCTGTAGGTGGTTTGCAGGAGATTTACCAGACTGCTATGTGGGATGAGTAAGTTATTTATGAGGGAAGGTTGGACAGGCTGCGACTGGAGCTTAAAATAGCAAGGGGTGACTTGATCCGTGTGTATGAGACCCTTGGCGATCTCAGCCAAGTTGATTTGGAAACTGTGAAACAGAAATTGCTGGAGAAGCTCAGCAGGTCGGGCAGCATCTGTGAAGAGAAATCAGAGTTAATGTTTCAGGTCCAGCAGCTCGGAAAAGTTGGTATTCAGACTGAAGGTTGGGGGAGGAAGAGAAAGGAGTCGACAATAAATGGAGACCAGAGAGAAACCAGCAGCCGGGCAGACAAAGGGTTGGATAATAGATTAGAGTGGTGCTGGAAAAGCACAGCAGGTCAGGCAGCATCCGAGGAGCAGGAAAATTGACATTTCGGGCAAAAACCCTTCATCAGGAATGAGGCAGGGAGCCTCCGGGAGTGGAGAGATAAATGGGAGGGGGATGGGCTGGGGAGAAGGTAGCCAAGGGTACAATAGGTGGATTGAGGAGGGGATGAAGGTCTTAGGGTCATAGAGATGTACAGCATGGAAACAGACCCTTGGGTCCAACCCGTCCATGCCGACCAGATATCCCAACCCAATCTAGTCCCACCTGCCAGCACCCGGCCCATATCCCTCCAAACCCTTCCTATTCA
>NC_057749.1:3545573-3557589 GCF_004010195.1 Chiloscyllium plagiosum
GGAAACTGGTGAAGTCCACATTGATGCCCTGGGGTTGAAGTGTTCCGAGGGGGAAGATGAGGCGTTCTTCCTCCAGGCGTCGGATGGTGAGGGAGTGGCGATGGAGGAGGCCCAGGACCTGCCTATTCTCGACAGAGTGGGAGGGGGAGTTGAAATGTTCCCTAAAGCGCTCTGCGAGGGGGGGGGGAAGGCGCGTCTAGTCTCCACAATGTGAAGGAGACCCCATCGGGAGCAATGGGTTGGATAATGGTGAGCCAGGGAGAGAGAAAAGCATTTTCCTTGCTGCTGCCAATTCTGAAGAAGGGTCGCTGGACTCAAAACTTTCACTCTGCTTTCTCTCAGACCTGCTGTGTTGCTCCAGCAATTTCTGTTTTTTTTTCTCAAATTTCCAGCATCGACAATTCTTTTTTTTTTTGTTGATTTGGAAATTATGTTTCTTTATGTGCTAAGTCCAGAATGAGGCTATCATTTTAAAAGCGGGAGTGCCCATATCAGGAGGGGAGTGAGAGAACGTTCCCTTTCTCCGAGGGTTGGGTAACTTTGGAATTCTCTGCCTCAGGAAGGGGAGGTTTGGTAACTGAATATTACTCTGGCAGAGGCAGATAGATTCTTGTGAATCGAGGGTCATCTGGGGTAGATGGGAGCACAAACAGATGAGCCATGACCTTATTGAATACCAGAGCAGGCTCAAGGGCCGAATGACCCACTTCGAATCATACAATCCATACAGTGCAGAAAGAGGACATTTGGCCCATCGTCTCCACACTGACCCTCCGAAGCACATCCCACCCAGATCCTTTTGAATGCTCATGTAACACTGATTGAAAAGCATGTTTGTCAATGTATACATAATCAGGAAAGGTGCATTGGTAGTGTTCCTTCCTCTGAGCCAGAAGCTCCAGATTTAAGTTGCACCCCAGGACTTGATGACCTTGGGAAAGTGTGTTCATAATCGGGGACCCAGGGCATCAATGTGGACTTCACCAGTTTCCTCATTTCCACCCCCCCCCCCACCTTACCCCAGTTTCCCCAGCCCCACCCCTCCTCCCATTTATCTCTCCACTCCTGAGGCTCCTAACCTCGTCCCTGATGAAGGGCTCCTGCCCGAAACATTGATTCCCTTGGTCCTCGGCTGCTGCCTGACCTGCTGTGCTTTTCCAGCAACACTCTAATAAGGTCAAAAAGGCCCAGTATGAATTTGTTCATCTTTCCAATTCCCGTTACACGCAGGCAGTAAGGTTTCTCTCTCTCGAGAGAGAGAGAGGTTTCTGATCAGCCACACAATGGAAAGGTATTGGAGTTTCCACCATTACCGTTGGGAAAAGAGTAGGTGTTCCCTCAGCAACTCTGGAGTCCTGAGTGATCTGTCACGCATCACAGTGTCAGAAGAATTTATTTTCCTGTCTGTCAGTTTATCAGTAACTTTGACTCGGAGGTTAACAAGGTTTGAGAGAAGAAAGCAACATGGTACATCTGAGAGTAAATTATCGATGAAAAGTGTAAATATGTACTGGTCAAATATACATAGTTTTATGGAAGGGATCTTCTAGGTTTCTGAAATAACAGCACAGAGGCTGGTATCCCATCATCAGTCACCCTTTATTTACACATGCACAGTACGTAGACTCTGACCAGCCTAGACTGAGGAGTCTGTCTGAATCTCCTGGTTATCTCTGTCAGCCAGGGCTCCCTGATTGGCCCAGGTTAACAACCCCCCCCAGTCAAGGATCTCACACTTAATGAGGTGCTCCTGGCTCTTGTCCCAATCACAACAGTTTAGTTTTCTCTGTCATTGCTTCAACGATAATTTGTTTCTCAGAGCTGATCGATTCATTCCTGATTGTGTATGTGCTGAGGTATTCTGTCGACTTAAGGCAGTGCTCCCCCGGTGTTGTACTGTCAACTGTTACAACATCACAGACCATGATCTCACCCAGTAACATGAACACAGTATAGGAACTGCATAAAGCTCACCCAGTAACATATACAGAGTATAGAAAGTGCATATAGCTCATGGAGGAACATGTACACAGTATACAAACTACACAAAGCTCACCCAGTAACATGTACACAGTATAGGAAGTGCTTACTGAGTTATGTGTACACAGGATACGAACGGAATACAGCTCTGAGTAATGTGCATACAGTAAAGGAACTGCACATAGCTTACCCAGTAACATGTACACAGTTTAGAAACTGCACATTGCTCTCGCAGTTACATGTACACAGTGTAGGAACTACACACATCTCTCGCAGTTACATGTACACAGTGTAGGAAGTGCACATAGCTCTCACAGTTACAAGTACAGTGTAGGAGCTGCACACAGCTCTCAGTTACATGTACACAGTGTAGGAACTGCACACAGCTCCCACAGTTACAAGTACACAGTGTAGGAACTGCACATAGCTCTCACAGTTACAAGTACAGTGTAGGAGATGAGGTGCGCCTGGCTCTTGTCCCAATCACAACAGTTTAGTTTTCTCCGTCATTGCTTCAACGATCATTTGTTTCTCAGAGCTGATTGCGTATGTGCTGAGGTATTCTGTCGACTTAAGGCAGTGCTCCCCCGGTATTGTACTGTCAACTGTTACAACATCACAGACCATGATCTCACCCAGTAACATGAACACAGTATAGGAACTGCATAAAGCTCACCCAGTAACATATACAGAGTATAGAAAGTGCATATAGCTCATGGATGAACATGTACACAGTATACAAACTACATAAAGCTCACCCAGTAACATGTACACAGTATAGGAAGTGCTTACTGAGTTACGTGTACACAGGATACGAACTGAATACAGCTCTGAGTAATGTGCATACTGAGTAAAGGAACTGCACATAGCTTACGCAGTAACATGTACACAGTTTAGAAACTGCACATTGCTCTCTCAGTAATGTGTACATAATATAGTATCTGAATGAAGCTGACACAGTAATATGTGCACATTAGAGGATCTGCATACAGCTCACACAGTAGCAACTGCATATAGCACACACATTCACATGTAAACACAATAGGAACGATATATGTCACAATCAGTAACATGCACACAATATTGGAACTGTGTACAGCTCACTCAGTAATGTGTACGCAGTTCTGGAACTGCACATAGCTCTCACAGTTACATGTACACAGTGTAGGAAGTGAACACGTATCTCGCAGTTACATGTACACAGTGTAGGAACTGCACACGTATCTCGCAGTTACATATACACAGTGTAGGAACTGCACACAGCTCTCACAGTTACATGTACACAGTGTAGGAACTGCACACTGCTCTCACAGTTACATGTACACAGTGTAGGAACTACACACATCTCTTGCAGTTACATGTACACAGTGTAGGAACTGCACATACATCTCACCGTTACATGTACACAGTGTAGGAACTGCACACAGCTCTCACAGTTACATGTACACAGTGTAGGAACTGCACATAAGTCTTAGAGTAACTATCGCACAAATATCGTGCTCTGTTGATGATGCTTCTTTCTGGTGAGTAGGTGTCAGCCGTGGGCCAACGGAAGTGAGAGGGTGAGAGCCCGGCTCTGCCTCTGCTGCAGTACTGAGGGAGTCGGACATGGTTGGAGGTGCTGTGTCCCTGACCAGGTCCCATTTCTCTCTCTGGGAAAATGTGAAAGATCTCATTGCACTAATGTCTTGGCCAAGTCTTATCAATGAAAGTCATGACCAGATGATCTGGTCCTTCTGATGTTTCTGTCTGTGGGAGCTTGCTGTGTACAGTTTGTTTACTGTGCTTTCTATGTACAGTCGTAACAGCACTTCAAAAAAAAAGATGCATTTTTTCTTCAAAAAAAAACGATGCAAACTGTCTTTCGTTTTTGTAATAGGCTTTACCCATTACCAGCGATATGTAATAACATCACTGAACCAGGAACCTCCCCAGCTGGGGATTTCTGCAGAGGAAAGGGGTCTGGAAGAGAAAGGTGGAAACTATTATTGGTACAAGCATCGGGCTGCTGTGAGCCAGTGGGAGTGTCCCGATCTCTGGGCTGGGAGACCTGTCTTCATGTCTCACCTGCTCCAGAGGTATATCTCAACATCAACTGAATGATTAGACACTACCCACCTTTAAAATCCAAGGTCTGTCAAACCAAGTTAACTTCACATTTGGTTGTACAGTGCTTTGGGGTCTCCTGATGCTGTGGAAGGTGCTATATAAATGCAAGTCTTCTATGAACTGCACGTGATGCCTTCTCAGAGCTGGCACATTCTAGAAACTGCGCATCTTTCACACAATAGAAAGTGAATATATTCTACACAAGACCCCTGACACAACATATAAACGAGACATCTTCTCACACAACTTATATACCTGGTAGAAACTGTATATATCTTGCACAAGAATTTTTACACCATCAAGGAATTGCATATATCTCACACACTAACCTATACACCATATACGAACTGTAGATATCTATTTTAATGTTCTCTCAGTGAGATGTGACCCTCCAGTGCCACCAGTAGCAGTGGATTCACTCTCTTCCATTACCTTGTTTTAAATCAAATGTACCTGAAGAAGGAGGGAATGATTGTATGGAATGTGTCTGAGAAATATAGGCTGTATTAATGGTGACATTGAGCACGGGGGGTGATGTTCAAGACTCTTGTTAGACCTCAGCTGAAGCGTTGCGTACAGTTATGGGTGTCACGCTATCGGAAAGATGTGAGTGCGGTGGAGAGAGCGCAGAAGAGATTTACAAACGTGGTTCCAGGAATGAGAACCTTCGGTGATGGGGAGAGATCGAAGGGGGTTCAGACTGTTCCCTGGGGAGAGGAAGCTGAGAGGAAAGTTAATGGAGGTTTTCCAAATCCTGAGCAGGTGGACAGAATAGGCCGGGAGAAACTGTTCTCGTTCTTAAAAGAGAAAAGATCACCAGGGGTATAGATTTAAAGTAAGCAAGGGTTGTGTGAGAAAAAGATGTTTCAGAGCAGTGCCTGGCAATGTGGCAGAGGTAGGTTCCTTTGAGACATTCAGGAGGGCTTTGGACAATTTATTTGGATAAAAATGGTGTGCAGGGTAGGAGGTTGGTGCGAGGTTATAGATCCAGTCCAGGCACAATGGCCTCCATCTGTGCTGTAAACAGCTCCCACATAGCGTACAGGTAATTGTGCTCCCAAGTGGCCTCACATTGGATTTGAAATGTTGACACCGTTTTTCTCTCTCCATAGATGCTGCTAGACCTGCTGAGTTTCTCCAGCACTTGATTGTGAGGGATCTGTGTATTTTCCATATTCCCTCCTCCACTGTTCTTTATCCTTTAATCTCATTGGTTCAGGAGATTGGCATGACGGTAGACAACAGGGCCATTGTCCTCTGTGATCAGAGAGCATTTTCAGCAGGAGCTTTTCCCTCACTTGTACGATGTGGGCATTGCCAGCTGGGCAGGTGGCTTTTAACATTTCATCTGAAAGATGGTGCCATCCTCAGGTCTGACTCGAGTCTGAGAGTGAGGCTTGAACCCAGAACCTTTAGGCCTAGAGGTCAGAATGCTGCCAACTGCGTCACGGCTAACACCTCCGGTCTGGTTGGGGAGGTGAGTAGCGTCGATTGGGGGGGGGGTTAGCCAAATTTCAAGAACGGCAAACATGAGAATTCCTGGCAAGTGTAAAATTCTTGCCCAAAACAGTTGCGAAATCTCAATATTCCATATTGGAAAGTTGCATTAGCTGGAGCACAGTCTGGATTGTTAATGTGAAAGCTCTTTCCTCTTCCTACGATATGGTTCACTGTGTCATTCCTTCTCCTCAGCACGACAGTAAGAAGAGTTTGATTGTGAGTCTGTCTCCAGACACGTGTGATTCTCTACCCTTGGTAAGTCATGGTTTGGATGTTCATCATTCTTAACTAATTTCCCTCCGTAGTGCCTTGCCCTCCATTTCCCCGACTATCCCAACAAACTAGAGATTTAGTACTGATCCAACAGCAATAGCTTCCTTCTCCGTCAGAGGGGTTTGGGGAGGGGTGGGGTGTGTAAGTAATGATGGTGTGTAAGTAATGATAGTGTGTTAACCTGAACCCTGCACCTCCCCTGAGCCTGTGAGTGATTGCATGTGTGACATTGCTTTATCTGCCCTATCACAGGACGACTATAGGTTTCACTTGGATTTGAAGAGGAAACTGACCAATGGCTCCTCATCTTCACTGCCAGAGATTGAGTATCAGTCTATGCTGGGGAACTCCACCAGCAGCTTAAGTTCCCCAGAGGCCGAGAACTCCAGTTACCACAGTCAGACTTTTCACGGTTAGTTCTCCATATTGATGGTGGTGTGGTGGGTAATGTCACTGCTCTCGCAATCCACAGCTCCAATGGAAGGCATGGGGGTCAAATCCAACCATGGCAGATGCTGACATTTGAATTCAATTAAAAATCCGAAGTTTAAACGTGACTGTTCTCACTTTTAAAAAAAAAAAGAGCAATCTACTTCATTATCGCCACTCAGGGGAGGAAATCTGTGATCCTTACTTGGCATGGCCTACATATGACTCCAGACCTGGGCAGCTCTTAAATGGCCTAGAGTGCCACTCAGTTCCAGGGATGAACAAATGTTGGAACTGCCAATGGTGCCCACATACCGTGAACGAATAAAAATGAAGTTATGGTGCATCACTGCCAACATTTCAGTGTGGGGTATTCTTGAGAAAATTAACTGTGGGTTTGTGTGGGGTGTTTATATTTCCTTATTCAACTTTAGACTTGAATTCTTCTTATCTGTCAGTCTTTTCCCCTTTTGTACGGGGTTGCCATTACACTGTGTCATTACCCGTTATTTTTTGGGATTTCACAGCCAGCTCCAACTTTAATAACTTTCACTGAACCAATTATTCTTTCCTCCAGTTGGCTTTCTGCTAGTTATTTCTAGGATTTGTTGCCAATAGCTACCGAGTGACACTGTCATCCGATGCACAAATAAACACTAATTGAGAGTTGATAATAGAGGTAGACTGTGGGAGAGGATCATTCTGAGAGTTGGTTAGTGTTAATGTCGCGTTTTACTATGTACTCAGCAACAAATGGAGAATGTTTTCAACAATTTGACAAATTGGGTTGACTGATCATATTTATAAGCAGTCGGCGATCGAGGAGCTTTGAGATTTGAGTTAAACTGAACAGCAGCATTAACTGGGCTTCTCCCCGACTCTCCTTCTCCTTAATCAAATTGCTCTTTAATTCTCTGCATTTTGTTTCTTCAGAAAGAGTGGTGAAGAAAGAAAAGCTATCGAAACTGGGCGCTGCTGAGGGGATTGGGAAAATGGAATATGGGATTCTCAGGATATTAATTGTTATGTAAGTATTGGACAGTATCTCCTGGCAAATGACATCTTCATTTGTTATGGGCAGTATTTTAAATCACCACCTCTCCCCCCCCCCCCCCCCCCACTCTCGCTGTACCCATAAATTGCCTCCTTTCGAAGCAAACGGGCATTCAACTAGATGAGCCTCCCAGATCGAGGACATAGAGTGCCCCCCCACCCCACCACCACCAACCACCCACAACAGTTGCTAGCCAATCAGAGGTTGGCAGCTCATCACTTCCTGGCAGTAGCTAGTTCTGAGGACCTGCCCAATGGAGGCCCAGGATCAGCCAGGGGTGCAGGCCTCTGGGGTGTGATAGTGCGATGGGGATCGCTGCATGTGATTGATAGTAAGGGCAGGGCTTTGGCTTAAAGCCCCACCCCCACCCTCTACCCCTCACCCTTTGTGATGCCTGGCCCCTTGATCAGGCATTAAACAACATAAAAGCATAGAAAATAGGAGCAGGAGGAGGCCATTCAGCCCTTCCAGCCTGCTGCATTATGATATGGCTGATCATTCAACTCAATAATCTGTACCTACGTTTTCTCTACGTCCTTTGATCCCTTTAGTGCTGTAACCGACTCCTCCTTGAATTGACACAATGTTTTTGCCTAATCTGTTTTTAGTGGTGGTGAATTCCACATCTCACCACTCTCTGGGTGAAGACATATCTGCTCATTTCAGTCCAAAATAGTATATCCTTAGATTGCTCCCCCTGCCTCTGTGATCAGAAACCTCCAGCCTTCATCTACTCTGCGTAGCCGTGTTTGAGTTTGCTGGTTTCTATGGGATACCGCCCCCCCCACTTCATTCATCTGAACTTCGGTGAATATAATCTTAATTGATTCAAGCTCTCCTCATACACCAGTCCTGCTGTCTCAGGAATCAGTCTGGGAAATCACTTTGGTAAGAGTAACAAAAAGATGGGGTACTGGGCTAATGGTCGGATACTTGGTAGTGTGGATGAGCAGAGGGATCTTGGTGTCCATGTACACAGATCTCTGAAAGTTGCCACCCAGGTAAATAGTGCGGTGAAGAAGGCATATGGTGTACTGGCTTTTATTGGTAGAGGAATTGAGTTCCGGAGTACTGAGGTCATATTGCAGTTGTATAAGACTCTGGTGCGGCCGCATCTGGAGTATTGTGTGCAGTTTTGGTCGCCATACTATAGGAAGGATGTGGAGGCACTGGAACGGGTGCAGAGGAGGTTTACCAGGATGTTGCCTGGTATGGAAGAAAGATCGTATGAGGAAAGACTGAGACACTTGGCGCTGTTTCCACTAGAGAAAAGAAGGTTTAGGGGTGACTTGATTGAGGTGTACAAGATGATTAGGGGGTTAGATAGGGTAGACAGTGGACTCTCCCTCTTTATGGGCATTTAAACGGGCATTGGATAGGCATATGGAGGATAGTGGGCTAGTGTAGGTTAGGTGGGCTTGGATCGGCGCAACATCGAGGGCCAAAGGGCCTGTACTGCGCTGTATTCTTCTATGTTCTAAATCTTTGCTGCAATCCCTCTACAGCAAGAACATTATTTCTTAGATCAGGATACTCCAGGTGTGCTTTCGGGATGCCCAACAAGGAGCCTACCCATAAGCCCACAAGCGTCCTTCAGAACCTACACCCCCTACCATGTAAAAGGACAAGGCACCATGTTCACCCGATTAGATAGTGTTGCCATGGGATACCCTCTCAGCCCGGCTCTTACTAACAGCTCCATTAACTACCTTGAGGAGCACATCCTGAATGGAATGGCCACACCATCCTGTCCCTTGTATATTTCTGATATGGAGCTGTCATATTTGACTCTGGAACTGCATTAATGAATGTCTTTACACTATTTAGGAAAGCTCATTCTGAGCTCAAATTTCCCATCAAAATTGAGCAATTGGACGAGTTCCCTTTCTTTGATGTATGAATTGAGAATTCTGCCACTGTCACTGGTCGAAGTAAACATTGAGATTTCTACAGCCTACAACATTAACCTCGTGGGGTCCTCATGTGGGCTTAATGTGAAGAGAGAGTTATCAGCACAGGCCTGTGTGATCATGGCTACCCTGATCAAACCGTCATTCACTATAGGCGGCACGGTGGCACAGTGGTTAGCACTGCTGCCTCACAGCACCAGAGACCCGGGTTCAATCCCAGCCTCGGGCGACTCTCTGTGTGGAGTTTGCACATTCTCCCCGTGCCTGCGTGGGTTTTCTCCGGGTGCTCCGGTTTCCTCCCACAGCCCAAAGATGTGCAGGTCAGGTGAATTGGCCATGCTAAATTGCCCGTAGTGTTAGGTGCATTAGTCAGAGGGGGGGTGGGTTACTCTTCGGAGGGTCAGTGTGGACTTGTTGGGCCAAAGGGCCTGTTTCCACACTGTAGGTAATACATCGCGCAAACTCATGAAAGGGCCCAAGGTCATGACTTTTAGCCCTGAACAGTACACCCAGTCCAACTCACATTTGCCAGTGTTTACCTATTATTTACTATCTATGCTACTTAACTGTGTATTTCTCTGTATTGCTGTCAAGACAAAACTTCTCACTGTGCCTCGGTACATGTGACAATAAAGTCAATTCAATTCGAGGTGCCTCACACATTTGAGCAACAGGAGATGCTAGCTGTCTCATGCTGCTACTTTGTAAAACAAGTAAACAGTTTGCTCCACTAACAAAAGGGTGCTTTGATGAGCGCAGAGATGACCGATGTGGGATGGAAGTATTGGTGCCAGTGTATCGATAGGTACGTAGGCCATACATCTCACAACAGGCAGACACTGCTGACCATGCAGAACTAGCCAGTGACTACAAATCTCAGAACACCATGTTCAACATCAGATATGATTCTACTATTGGACTCTAGTGGGCGGCACGGTGGCACAGTGGTTAGCACTGCTGCCTCACAGCGCCTGAGACCCGGGTTCAATTCCCGCCTCAGGCGACTGACTGTGTGGAGTTTGCACATTCTCCCCGTGTCTGCGTGGGTTTCCTCCGGGTGCTCCGGTTTCCTCCCACAGTCCAAAAGATGTGCAGGGTCAGGTGAATTGGCCATGCTAAATTGCCCGTAGTGTTAGGTAAGGGGTAAATGTCGGGGTATGGGTGGGTTTCGCTTCGGCGGGTCGGTGTGGACTTGTTGGGCCGAAGGGCCTGTTTCCACACTGTAATGTAATGTAATCTAATCTAATCTAATCTATTAGTGAAATTAACCCGACTGTGCTGGGAACCATACCATAAACCAATTTCAGATTCTCTCTCAGGAGCACAATGTGACGCAGTTGCACAGGCTAGAATCTACACACATTGAACTGAATTGACCTTACTGTCACGTGTACCGAGACACAGTGAAAAGCTTTGCCTTGCGAGCAATCCAGGCAGATCACATAGTTAAGTAGCATAGATAGTAAATAATAGGTAAACAGCGGCAAAAACAAAAACACAGGTACAGGCGAGTGGTAAGAGTTTGAGAGTCCGTTCAGTATTCTAACAACAGTACGGTAGAAACTGTTTCAAAACTGTCTGTTTTGAAATTAGCCCACAGGACCCTGTTCAACATAGACCACAGGAATTTAACCAAACATTGCACCTTTATCGTTGAGAAAAAGGTTATGGAGATTGTCGTCGCCAGTTCATTTCCCATGGTAACACTCTGATGAATCAGAATCAATCTGCCTGATTTATTTCCAGCTAACTAAGATTGATAGTTAACAGTTCCTTTTCCATCTCCACGCTAACCGTGGTCAAACCATACAGCACCTTCTCGTCCTGCCTGATCAATTAGGTTTATTCCTTCGAAGGTTGGTTACTTGGCCGTAGTTCTGATGAGGGCAAGATCAAAAGCTTTGAGTTCCTTTAAAGCAAAGTTTGCTTTTCATTATAAAGTGAAAGAAGTTTTCAAACTTGAGTGTGGAATGTTGTGTTATATGTCAATTTGTGTCACTTGTCTGTTTTCCTAGAGTCATTATTCTATTGGCATCGTCGATTTACATGACATTCCGCGTTTACTCCCTGGAACAGCAGCTGGGACTACTGGGCGCAGCTTCCCAAACCCTGGCCCAGAACAGGTAAGCTCGGATTCAGACAGCACGGAAACAGACCCTTCAGTCTGACCAGTCCCATGCTGACCAGTCCCATGCTGACCAGTCCCATGCTGACCCTAATCCCAAACTAAACTCCTCTCACTTGCCAACTGTCTGAGGCATTGCCCAAATATTGCCCCAGTGGCTACCCTTCCTATTCACTCATTGGGCCAGTGCCTGACCATAGCCAGCCACAGGGAGCTGGTACACTACAGTCCTGTGACCGGGTAATGGTGCCATACTCTGTCACCAGGCAGTTGGTTTTGGTCAAATGTGCAATATGGAGGGAGAGGGGATATGGTTCCCATTGGCTGTCTGTGCCACCTCTGATGCTCAGACTCCCATCTGGGATGTGGGATTGATGCCCAGACTAGTTATGGAAGCTGGTTGCCTGGTATAGAAAGCAGATGTTTCTGGAGAGTTTAGTGCAGACACTGGGGCTGCAGGGCCCTGAATGAAGTGTGGGTCACAGCTCTGACTGAGCCATCACAGCAATAACCGGGTTTACCAGGAGCCCCTTACTCATCTACTCACTGCTCTCCCCACCCACCTCCTCCCTCAGCCTGCCACCCACCCACTCCCTCAGCCCCACACCCACTTACTCCCTCACCCCTCCCCCTCCC
>NC_057749.1:3558611-3582597 GCF_004010195.1 Chiloscyllium plagiosum
CTCAGCCCCCACCCCTCCCCCCACTCTCTCTCTTGGACCCCGTCCCACTCCCTCAATGCTCACACCGGGATTATGACCGTTTTCAAGCCTTGAAATGGTGTCTCCGTGGGAACCTGAGTTGTGAAACGTTGTCTTTGTGGCAGGGAGGTTTGAGTCATTGAATATTGGAGGGACAGAGGAGATCCTCATTTATTTCTCCACCCCGGAGTCACCCTGCCTTTACTCCTGATGAAGGGCTTTTGCCCGAAACATCGATTGTCCTGCTCCTCAGATGCTGCCTGACCTGCTGTGCTCTTCCAGCACCGCTCTAATCTAGAGACAGGAGGAGATCAGTCAGCCAGGGCCAGCCATTTTAAAAGAGCTGGCTAAATGATCCCAGATTTCTCAAAACCCTGCAAATTATTCCTTCACTTCATCTCCACCTGTCCATTCAAAGTTTCAATCCGAATCTACTGGGGAGGTGTTGGCATTATTGCTGGAGTGTAAATCCAGAGGCTCAAGAATGTGCTGGGGACCCAGGGCCAAATGGCCGATGGTGGAAATTGAATGAAGAGTTTATGATGATCATGAACCTATTGCTGAGTGTCAGGAAAAACCCATCTGGTTCACAAACGTCCTTTCGGGAAGGAGTTGCCATCCCTACCTCTCCTTGCCGACATATGGCTCCAGACCCACAGCAATGTGGTTCACTCTTAACTGCCCTCTGGGCAATAAAGGCTGCCCCAGTCAGTGACGCACTCATTCCATCAATGAGTTAAAATGAACAATCGTCAATCGATGAACAATCTAATTCCCCCACTCACTCAGAGAATACATTCCAGATCCTACTCACTGTGTGAAGCAACTCACTGTTCATTTGTGGGCGGCACGGTGGCACAGTGGTTAGCACTGCTGCCTCACAGCGCCAGAGACCCGGGTTCAATTCCCGCCTCAGGCGACTGACTGTGTGGAGTTTGCACGTTCTCCCCGTGTCTGCGTGGGCTTCCTCTGGGTGCTCCGGTTTCCTCCCACAGTCCAAAAATGTGCAGGTCAGGTGAATTGGCCATGCTAAATTGCCTGTAGTGTTAGGTAAGGGGTAAATGTAGGGGTATGGGTCTGGGTGGGTTACGCTTCGACGGGTCGGTGTGGACTTGTTGGGCCGAAGGGCCTGTTTCCACACTGTAAGTAATCTAATCTAATTTCCTTTCCCGGTTGTTTTTATCAAGTGTTTAGGAGCTGAGTCCTCGTTATTGACCTGTATTTGAGAGAAAAGCCTTTCTCCTTGCATGCTCTATTGAAACCCGCTGTATTTTGAATATTTCCATTGGTTCCTTTTCCCCTTCTGTGAAAAAGTATTTTCAATCTGGTCCAATCTCCCTGTAACTCCTGCTTGTAACCATTCTGGGTTACTGCCTCTGAATCCTCCCCAGACTCGAACATTCTTTAAGTGTGGTGCTTCGGACCATTCCAGAATATTCCGGCTGGGGCCTCACCAGAGATTAGCCTCCTTGTTTTTTGAACACAATCTCCCATTGACAAAGCAAAGTATTCCTATTTCCCTTCAAGGTTCAGTGAGCATACACAGCCTCTGCTGTATGTCCCTTCAGGAGGGTTTATTGCCAAAAGCACAATGTGCATTACTCCATTTATTAAATCAGTGTGTCCCAGGAGACTGTTGATATTTCCTATTTTACACTGACGCCAATATTCTATGCACGAATTTTGAAATTGCAGTCTTGATAATCCAGGCCGTTCTGGTACAACAACAAACAGGATGGACCTAATTCTAATTGGTGAAGGACTCAGACTGTACCATTATGTTTCCTTTTGCCACTAATCCTTTCCTCCCATCCTTGGTCGGTCATGTGCGAGTGTTACCACTATCCCTTTCACAATATCTACTTTAATTTATAGAGCCACAGAGATGTACAGCACGGAAACAGACCCTTCGGTCCAACTCGTCCGTGCTGACCAGAATCACGTCCCAATCTGACAGTCCCATTTGCCAGCACTTGGCCCACATTCCTCTGAACCCTTCCCATTCATATACCCATCCAGTTGCCTTTTAAATGGTGTAATTGTACCAGCCTCCAGCACTTCCTCTAGCAGCTCATTCCAGACACACACCACCCTCTTTGTGAAAACTTTACCCCTCCAGTCCTGTTTAAATCTTAACCCATCCTTCCACTTCCTCATCCAAGTCATTTATGTAAATCACAAAGAGCAGAGGTCCCAGAACAGATCACTGCAGAACACCACTGGTCACTGAGTTCCAGGCTGAATACCTTCCATCTGCTACCACCCTCTGTCTTCTCTGGGTCAGCTAGTGCTGTATCCAGACAGGCAGAGTTGCCTGTATCCCACGCCTCCTTACTTTCTGAATGACCTACCATTGGGAATGTTATCAAATGCCTTGCTAAAATCCATTTACGCCACATCCTTCATCAATGTGTTTTGTCACATCCTCGAAAACTTCAGTAAGGCCTGTGAGACATGACCTGCCCCTCACAAAGCCGTGCTGACTATCTCTAATCAAACTCTGCTTTTCCAAGTCATCATAAATCCTGTCTCTCAAAATCCTCTCCAATAATTTGCCCACCACTGATGTTAGATTGACGGGTATACAATTCCCAAGGTTATCACTATTCCCTTTCTTGAACAAGGCAATAACGTTTGCCACCCTCCAATCATGTGGCACTAGTCCAGTGGACAGTGAGGACGATTGCCAAAGGCGCAGCAATCCTGTAATAACCTCGGGTATATCCCATCTGATCGATGAGACTATCCTGATGTTTGTCAAGATTTCCAGCACATCCCCTTCTTAACATCAACCTGGTCAAGCATATCAGCCTGTTTCACGCTGTCCTCACAAACGTCAAGGTCCCTCTCAGTAGTAAATACTGCAGCAAAGTATTCATTAAGGACCCCCCCCCACCTCCTCTGACTCCAGACACAAGCTCCCTCCACTATCCCTGATCAGCCTGACCCTCACTCTGGCCATCCTCTTGTTCCTCATATAAATGTAGAATTTGATGCTGGAGATTAGAGACAAGATTAGAGTGTTGCTGGAAAAGCACAGCAGGTCAGGCAGCATCCGAGGAGCAGGACAATTGATGTTTTGGGCAAAAATCTGCAATCAGATTTGACCTTCCAAAATGAATCACTTCACACTTTTCCAGGTTGAACTCCATCTGCTGCTTATCAGCTCAGTTCTGCATCCTGTCAATGTCCCATTACAACCTACTACAGCCCTCCACACTTATCCACCACTCCACTAACCTTCATGTCATTGACAAACTTATTAACCCACCCTTCCACTTCCTCATCCTGTCCCAATGAAGGGCTTTTGCCCGAAACGTCGATTTTCCTGCTCCTCCGATGCTGCCTGACCTGCTGTGCTTTTCCAGCACCACTCTAATCTTGACTCTTCCTTAATCCTACCTGCTAAAGCTTTTTCATGTCCCCTGCTAGCTCTTATAGGTCCATTCTTCAGTTCTTGCCTGGCTACCCTGTAACCCTCTGGAGTCCTGTCTGATCTTCACCTCCTCAACCTTAAGTAAGCTTCCTTCTTCCTCTTGAAGGTGTTCACCCAAGGTTCCTTCACCCTACCATCCCTTCCTTACCCCAGTGGGATAAACCTATTCAGCACTCACAGCAAGTGCTCCCGAAACAACTTCCAAATTTCTGTTGTGTATTTCCCGGAGAACAACTGTTCCTAATTTAGGCGCCTCAGTTCCTGCCTAATAGCATTGTAATTCCCCCTCCCCCAATTAAATACTTTCCCGTGCCATCTTCCCCTATCCCTCTCCATGACTATAGTAAAGGGCAGGCAATTGTGATCACTATGCTCTCCCAGTGAGAGATCTGACACCTGGCCAATATGGCCTCCCCTCTAGTCAGCCTATCTACATATTGCATCAGGAACTGTTCCTGGACACATCTTGCAAAATCTGCTCTCTCCAAACTATTTGAATCAAGGCGTTTCCAATCAATATTAGGGTAGTTAAAGTCACCCAATGACGACAACTCTGCTACTTCTGCACCTTTTCAAAATCTGTCTCCTAATGGCCACAACATCGTAGCTCCAAGTACTAACCCATGCTCGAAGTTCATCGCCCTTATTCCTGACACTCCTTTCTTTAAAATAGACACATTTCAACCCATCACACTGACTGTAACTTTGCCCTATCAACTGCCTGTCCTTTCTCACAGACTCTCTGCACGCTGTGTCTACCTGTACCGCAGTCACTCCATCCTCTGATCTGTAGCTCCTATTCCCATTCCCCTGCCAAACTGGTTTAAAGCCTCCTAAAGAGATCTAGCAAGCCTCCTGCCCAGGATATTAGTGCCCCTCCAGTTCAGGTTCAACCCATCCTCCTTGTACAGGTCCCACCTTCCCCAGAAGGTATCCCAATGATCCATACATCTGAAGCCCTACATCAGCCCTGCAGCCACATGTTCATCTGCACTTGCTCTCTGTTCCTGACCTCACTAGACTGAGGTCCTGAGATTATTACTCTGCTTGTTCTGCCTTTTAGATTAGATTAGATTACTTACAGTGTGGAAACAGGCCCTTTGGCCCAACAAGTCCACACCGACCCGCCGAAGCGTAACCCACCCATTCCCGTACATTTACCGCTTACCTAACACTATGGGCAATTTAGCATGGCCAATTCACCTGACCTGCACATTTTTGGACTGTGGGAGGAAACCGGAGCACCCGGAGGAAACCCACGCAGACACGGGGAGAACGTGCAAACTCCACACAGTCAGTCGCCTGAGGCGGGAACTGAACCCGGGTCTCTGGCGCTGTGAGGCAGCAGTGCTACCCACTGTGCCACCGTGCCGCCCACCCTAACTTCCAACCTAACTCCCTATATTCACGTTTCAGGTCCTCTCACTATATCTCAAACCCTTCAACCTTGGCAACATCCTTGTAAATCTTTTCTGCACCCTCTCAAGTTTAACAACATCCTTCTTATAGAAGGGAAACCAGAATCGACCACAGTATTCTAATAGTGGCCTCACCAATGTCCTACACTCCATGTTTTGACCAATGAAGGTAAGCATGCCAAATGCCTCCTTCACCACCTGTCTACTTGGGACTCCATTTTCAAGGAATTATGAACTTGCACACACCGATCTCTTTATTCAGCCACACTTCCCAGGGCCGTACCATTAAGTATATGTCCTGCCTTACCAAAATGCAACACCTCACATTTCCCTAAATTAAACTCCACCTGCTACTCCTCAGCCCATTGACCCACCAGGCCATGTTGTACTCTGAGATAATCTTCATCCCTGTCCACTACCACCAGCTATTTTTGTGTTATCTACAAACTTAGTAACCCTACTTCCTAGATTCATGATGGATATGTCTGTTATTTCATAATGTAGAAATTCACATAGCCAGCATCAGCTACCGTAGCTTCCTCAGCTGTGTGTGTGTGTGTGGGGCTTGCTCAGACAGGTGAGTCACCAATAGCTGGCCTTTAGCAGACATGCTGCCTCTCCCTTCAGAAGCTAGGCTTTTTTTTTTTCTTTCTCCTTCCATGGGATGTGGACATCACTGTCAGGGTCAGCACTTTTTGCCTGGTCCGAATTAGTCTTTCACCAAATGCCATTTCAATTAAGAATCAGCCACATTGCTGTAGGTCTGGAGTCACTGCTAGGCCAGATCAGGTAGAGATGGTAGATTTCTATCCCTGAAAGGAATGTTGCTAAAGTTTCATGGTCACTAAAATTGAATCTAGACGTCAATTCCAAGTTATTTATTAATTAGATTTGTGTTCCACCAGCTGCCAGGGTGGCCGGAGAAGACATTTCCTTAGAACAATCATAGAATCCCTACAGTGTGGAAACAGGCCCTTCGGTCCCACAAGTCCAAACCGACTCTCCAAAACATAACCCACCCAGGCCCATTCCCCTACCCTATAACTTTACATTTACCCCTGACTAATGCACCTAACCTACACATCCCTGAACACTATGGGTAATTTAGCATGGCCAATTCACCCGAACCTGCACATCTTTGGACTGTGGGAGGAAACCCACGCAGGCACTGGGAGAATGTGCAGACTCCACACAGTCAGTCACCTGAGGCGGGAATCGAACCCAGGTCCCTAGTGCTGTGAGGCAGCAGTGCTAACCGCTGTGCCGCCCTCTGGATTACTGGCCCAATGACATTGGCACATTTTTGTTCTCCAAGTGAAAATTAATTGTGTCCCTGAGACTCCACTAATTGTCCCGCCGTTAGTTAGGTTTATCCCTGAAGCCTTTCTTTACAATCCCTCTGTTCTCCCAGCCATTGGAACGGAATGGAGTGGAAGCATGGCCATTGAACCGAAGGGGAGTCATTCTAATGGCATTCCAATGAACCACATCCACTCAGGATCACCACCCTCTGTAAATCAGTAACTGATTTGAACTCCCACAGTGAATGGTTATCATGAAGACAGCTCATCCCATCAGAGTGAGAGGGGATGCTGGCATCGTTGGCATTAACACAGGATATGTGCCAATCCCGAGGCTGATAATCCACGGGCATTTGGGTCTCTTGATGCAGTAGCGTTTCAGAATCTGGGCGTTTGATTCTGTGTAACTAGTCGCATTCTCTGTTTAAATTAGATTAGATTCTTCGGCCCAACCAGTCCACACCGACCCTCCAAAGAGTAACCCACCCAGACCCATTTCCCTCTGACTAACGCACCTAACACTATGGGCACTTTAGCATGGGCCAATTCACCTAACCTGCACATCTTTGGACTGTGGGAGGAAACCCACACAGACACGGGGAGAATGTGCAAACTCCACACAGACAGTCGCCCGAGGCTGGAATCGAACCTGGGACCCTGGTGCTGTGAGGCAGCAGTGCTAACCACTGAGCCCACCGTGCTGCTCCGTGTTCATCTGTCATTACTTCCTTACTAATGCATTGCAATAATTTACTGGAATTGACCTTCTGAATCTCAGCTGCCCCACCACCGAGAGTACTCACTCTCCCATCTCACCATGTCCCAGGTAAACACATCGGTTGGAGACAGGGTGAAGCTGTTAGCTCAGCGTGGCTGTGGACTGGAGCAGCTTCGATAGCTTGCTCAGGCTCGCTGCACGGGAGGGGCTTCCGTCTCCTGCATCTCTATTCGCACAGAGACCTGGACTGGCAGCTTTCCCACGGCACTGTGTGATACAACCTCACGGACAATGTGAAGCCTTCAATATGACGCAGCAGCTACACAAAATCAGCTTGATCTCAGGTGATTGAATATCTTTGCAAAGGGATTTCAGTCTGGGATTCTGCTACTTTCAAAAGATTGAGATTTGTCAGAGCTCACCTCTGTCATACTATTGTCCAAACCCAGTACTTGAGCTGGGACAGAGACATAGACATGGTCTTGATTTGAAATCGATTGGAAATTGGAAGGCAGTATTGAGAAGGCTAAAATCAGCTACTGATGTGAAGATGGCTCTAGTCTCACTGATTGAATACCTTCTTTGAATGGCAGGGACTCTGAAGGTATCTGAGGTGGTGGAAAAGTCCATCTCTTCAGACAGACACTGTCACCAATGCCAGCAATTCTCCATAGGGCCTGGTCTGCACTTTAAAAGCTGCGTTTAAGTCACTGATACATTTGTTTGCACAGACTAGAATCTGCCTCAACTTATTTATAACCGTCACGCATCAGATATTGATCGAATAATATTGTACAGTCGAGTTTTCTTTCGAAGAAATCTTTGTGACAGCTTCAACAAGAAAACAATGTGCCTTTGGAATTGAATATAAACTATACAGTGGTGAAAAAGAGATGCAAAATGTCTCCACAGTATGAGTATTGGCGACGTGACGTGAAGAGAATGTTAGAACCAGATGGATTGGGCAGAGGGACGTTTGCCGGGGAGCATCAGAAAGCAGAGTGGCACAGCAGCAGGGCATTGGCTAGGAATGGCAAAGCTTGCTGGGAGACAGGAAGTCTGCACACGATAACCTTTCACTGGGAATAATGGGCAAAGTTCATTGATTGGATGGTGAGGAGGGTGAACGTGGGATGAAGTGAGGGCTGATGTGGACTGGTCTGTGCGGCTGCGCAATGTTACAGTAGAAGGTGACGAGATTTATGTTACATACATTTCTGAGCCATAGTGTAAATGGGGAGACAGTTAGAAGCTGGACGCTTGAAACCGGAAGATGGCCAAATCTGATTACCATAAATGTTTCACGTTTTATTTGTCATTTCTCAACAGAGAAAGGTTCTGTGTGATTATTGCAATAAAGATAATGTATTTGTTCAGGAGATTTTCACAATGTTTCACTTTATTTATGCCAGCGTATTTTTCTTTTCCCGGGTAAGGTTTGGTTTCGGGTGTTGGTGAGGAACTGCTCCGCAGTAAACCCTGTAAGGAATTAAATCCCAAACGGGCTTTCTTCACCTCCCAGTCCTCGCTTCTCCCATCTCCTTTGAAAGTTTGAACCCCTCTGTCTGATGACATGGGCTGCACTGAACGCTACAGATCTGCATCACAGGAAAAAGCTCTTCGGCCCATCACGTCTGTGCCAGTCAAAGACAACCACCTAACTATTCTAATCCCATTTTCCAGTCCGTGGCCTAAGACCTTGTGTGCCTTGGCATTGCAAGTACACATCGGGGTACTTTTTAGATGTTATGAGGTCTTCTGCCTTGAGGACCCACCAGCCTCTAGGGGAACAGCTGTTCCTCACATCCCCCGCAAACCTTGTGCCCCTGGCCTTAAATCTATGCCCCAGGTCATTGATCCATCCATCAAGGGGAAATGTCTCTTCCTGTCTTTGCTCCTTATCATTTATACACTCAATCATGTCCCCTCTCAATCTCCTCTGCTCTGCAACTCCAGTCTGTCCAATCTCTCTCCAGAACTTAATCTCTCCAGCCAAAACCACCTGATATGTCACCTCTGCACCCTCTCCAGTATTATGACGTCCCTCCTACAATGTGGATTCCAGAACTGTACACAATACTCCAGCTGTGGCCTAACAATCACTTCATGTAGTTCCAGCATAGCCTCCCGATCTCAAACTCTTATAAAGGCAAGTATACCACATGTCTAAAGTGTCCCTGAATAACCCCTACACTGTGATAGAGCTAGGCCCCAGACTGGGCCTTGAGAGGAAGCCAGCGCATAAGGATCCACCTTGTTTACCCTGAGGTTCAGACAGAGATACCTCCCTCGGCCTAGCTAAGGCCTCCATCTCCCATTTTTTGAGCTTGACTCTCTTATTAGAATGGGCTTTTATTATCTCCATTTCTATTTATTTTTCTAATCCTTTGACTAAAATGGACAACCTCACATTTATCTATTTTTAAACTTCATCTCCCAAATTTTGGCCCATTCACCTAAACAATCTATAAACATTTGTAAATTTCTTATTTCGTTAGATTAGATTAGATTACAGTGTGGAAACAGGCTCTTCGGCCCAACAAGTCCATACCAACCCGAACCCTCCCATACCCCTACATTTACCCCTTACCTAACACTACGGGCAATTTAGCATAGCCAATTCACCTGACCTGCACATCTTTGGACTGTGGGAGGAAACTGGAGCACCCGGAGGAAACCCACACTGACACGGGGAGAACGTGCAAACTCCTCACAGACAGTTGCCCTAGGCTGGAATCGAACCCAGGTCCCTGGCGCTGTGAGGCAGCGGTGTTAACCGCTGAGTCACCTGTATTCAGGGATGCAGTTTAAAAGAAAGGTAAGTCAGTGTTGATCAAGGCAGATTTCAATCTGAGGTCCCTTGTAGCGACTGGGATTCTTCTAACAGGCAGGAGACCAGGGAAAGTCCCCTCATTTTCTTTGAACTGTGCATTGCGTTCTTTTACACTTATTGGGGGCGAGAGGAAGCACTTATTTAACATCTCACCTGACAGATGGCATCTCTGACAGAGCGGCACTCCCTCAGTATGACTCTGGGAGTGTCAATATGGATGGAAATAAACTCTTGACACCTTGACCTTCCGATTCAGAGGTGAGAGGGCAATCTTCCTTCAAAGAGAAAATCTTCCTTCAAAACATTTCTAATTTACTGCAAGCGAGTACTATAGTAAATAAAGGATTTCTATTACTGTCAGCTCTCAAGTAAAAAGTTCATACCTAAATTATTAATTCACACGTTATTAGCTCCAATCAATTATTAAATAAATCCCGTTCACGCTTTGTCACTAAGCTTATACGTTATCAATGAGAATTCCAAAGGAATTAATTATTAACTCACCTGACAACTTTATCAAGAAATAACTCATCATATTACAGATTAAGTTCATGAATAGAGGGGGAACTAATCGTAATGGACCATATAGAAAGAGAAGGGCAACAGATAGAATTTAGAATAGCCTTTAATGTCACATGCACAGGAATGAGTGCCTCTCAGCACCATCTTAGGTACAGGCTACCTTAAGGGTTCTTACAGAATTGAAATAGCAAAAGAAAACAGGCTCACATGGGAATACAGAGTTTAAAAGGTCCAGAATGGGAATTACAAAGTACCTTTAAAGTCCTCAAGTGATAATCCTTTTACAAAGAGTCCGTGCCCATTAGGTGTCAGAGTATGAGGCTGTGCTGCCTTCCCACGCTGTTCCCCAGCCAGCCAGGGCTCACTCTGCTCCCCGCTCTAAGTGCGACTCGACTCCCACGCCGAGCTGGGTCTCAGACTACGTTCTCTATTCCTTCCAGGTAGAGCACTTCAAGAGGTTATGGTGGGGGACAAAAAAATGCAGCGAGAGGAATGAAAAAAAACGAGAAAGGTAAAGGAGCTAGTGAGCAGAGGATGATTTAAGACCCGTTTCCCAGGGAATATCGTTGGATTAACCTGCTGTCAATTATGTCACCTTATTATATGCGATTGGTCTTTTCCTGTAATTAAGGGTGTACTGTCTCTTAAAAAACATATAAATAATGTGTAATTTTCGAATGTAATTGCATAACTTTGCCACAGAATACAGACGTTTTAACCTCTGTGTTGCTGGACAGAATTATGTCAAGGGAATTATGTCATGGGAATTACAAAGTATCTTTAAAGTCCTCAAGTGATAATCCTTTTACAAAGAGTCCGTGCCCATTAGGTGTCAGAATATGAGGCTGTGCTGCCTTTAATAGACTAATAATCTTGCTTTGTATAGACTGCATTCCGTTGATATTTTTTATCTGCCGCCATTTAACTGGAAATGCACCACAATCCTGTAAGTTCCCCTCCAAGCCAATCACCATCCTGACTTGGAAATACGTTACCATTCCTTCTCCGTTGCTGGGTGAAAATCCTGCAATTCCCTCCCTAATGTTACCCAGGCAGCTCACCAGCAGCCTCTCAAGGCGCACGTAGGGAAGGGCAGTAAATCTGGCTGACCCCCATCGACGCCCACATCCCACGAGAGAATCACAAACAAACCCTGTCAAACTGAACGAGCATCGATTAAGGTGGTGACACTTCAGGTGTTCTCAGGGAGTTCCCAACAATGTTAACGAGAAGGGAAGAGGCAATTGAGAACAATCTGGAAAAAGGCCACTTTTGAATTTCTGAGACATCTGAATCTTCGATAAAAATCCTAAATAAAAGTTTGAACATAAAAGCTGGAAACTGCCCCTGTGGGTCAGGCAGCATCTGTGGAGTGAGGAGCAGAGTTAGTGTTTTCTGGTCTGTAACGCAATCATGAGGATGGTTAAAATGATGACTCCTGGATCTGGACAGATACCCTGTAACTCCGTGGCTTTATATCTATGCAGCTCTACCCTATTACTCTCCAGTTCAGAAGTTCTGAAGTCACATTAACTCTGTTACTTTCTCCACAGGAGCTGCCAGACCTGCTGAGTTTCTCCAGCAATTTCTGTTTTTATTTCGGCTTTCCAGCATCCACAGTATTTCACTTTTTTTCTATACTTCGAGGCTTCCTTCCCTTTGAAATAAAGGCCCATATTCCATTTGCGTTCCCTATTACCTGCTGAACGTGGATGTGAGATATTTGTGACTAGTGCAGGACGACAATCAAATCCCTCTGTTCCATAGCTTTCTGCAGTCTTTCTCCATTTAAGTAATATTCAGCTCCTGTGTTCTTCTGCTAAAGTGCCCACCTGTTCCTGCATTATGGTCCATCTGTTAAGTTTGTGCTTGCTTGTGTAGCCTGTCTATGTCCCAGTGCAGACTATGAGACCATAAGAAATAGGAGTAGCACTAGGCCATCCTTCTAACTGCCTGTAATCCCTCCGTCCTCAAACATTCCTCATGTGCTAAGCCTTTCATTCCTGGGATTATTCCCATGAACCTCCTCTGGACCGTTCCAGGGCCAGTACATCTTTCCTGAGGTATGGGGCCCAAAATTGCTCACAATATTCCAAATGTGGTCTGACCAGAGCCTTATAAAGCCTCAGAGGTACATCCCTGCTTTTATGTTCTAGTCCTCTCGAGATGAACGACAACATTGTATTTGTCTTCCTAACTACTGACTCAACCTGCAAGAGGCTCCTGGACTAGGACTCCCAAGTCCCTTTTTACATGAGATTTCTGAATGTTCTCCCTGTTTAGAAAATAGCCCATGCCTCTATTCTTCCTACCAAAGTGTATGACCTCACACTTTCCCACATTGTACTCCATTTGCCACTTCTTTGCCCACTAAATCTTTCTGCAGCCTCCCTGTCTCCTCAATACTACCTACCCTTCCACCTATCTTTGTATCATCTGCAAACTAAGACAAAACACCCCCAATTCCATCATCCAGATCATTAATGTATAAAATGAAAGGTTGTGGTTCCAACTCCGACCCTTGTGGAACACCGGCTGCCATCCTGAGGAAGACCCTTTTATGGCGAAAGTGAGGACTGCAGATGCTGGAGATCAGAGCTGAAAATGTGTTGCTGGAAAAGCGCAGCAGGTCAGGCAGCATCCAGGGAACAGGAGAATAGACGTTTCGGGCATAAGCCCTTCTTCAGGAATGAGGAAAGTGTGTCCAGCAGGCTAAGATAAAAGGTAGGGAGGAGGGACTTGGGGGAGGGGTATTGGAAATGTGCCACAGAAGGCTGTGGGGGCCAGGTCAATGAGTACATTTAAAACATACATCAATACGTTCTTGCTTGCCAAGGGCATCAAAGGTTATGAGGAGAAAGCGAGAGAATAGGGTTGAGAAACCTATCAGCCATGATTGAATGGTGGAGCAGACCTGATGGGCAGAGTGGCCTAACCTCAGCTCCTGTGTCTTATGGTCTTAGTCTGCGATAGTCTTATATCAATATTAACTGTTTGTATCCCTCTTGCATCCTGCCTTGTCGCCTATTTGTGTATCAGTACATTTGCTTCCTTCCTCCAAGTCATTAATGTTTATTGTGAACAGTCGCAGTCGTAGCACTGATCCCTGTGGAGCCCCACTAGTTCATGGGCATCCAACCTGTTTCCTGCCCATGAGCCAATTCTCCATCCGTGCCATCCTACGGTGTCCAACACCATGGGCTCTTATCTTATGATTTAACCTTTTGTAAAGGTACCTTGTGGAATGCTTCCTGAGATTCCAAATACAACACATCCACTGGTTCCCTTCTATCCACTCTGGTTGAGACTTCCTCGAGGAACTCTAATAAATCAGTCAGACATGCTGACTGTTAGGTGCTGGATCAAGTTATGATTTTCCAAATGTGCTGCTATTACTTCCTTTGTAATTGCTTCCAACATTTTGCCAACCATCGACGTTCAGCTCATCAGTTGATAGTTACCTGTTTTCTGCCTCCCTCCCTCCCTCCCTTTTGGAATAACATTGGCAGTTTTCCAATCCCCCCCATATTTCTCCAGCATCCAAGGAGTTTTGAGAAATCACAACCAATGCACACACTCTGAGTCATTCTCACCCCTTGCCTTCCTGTCTATTTGTGCCATCCACAAACCTGGCTATAGTACATGCACTTACCTCATCCAAGTCAATAATATATATTGTGAATAATTGTGTCCCCAGCACTGATGCCTCTGGTACTCTACTAGTTATAGTTGCTGTTCTGAAAAGGCTCTCCTTATCTCAACTTTCTCTGTTCTATGAGTTAGACAAACTGATATCCATGTCAATATACCAGCCCAACACCATACCCTTTTATCCTATTAAGTCATCCAACGTATGATACTTTGTCAAATACCTTCTGTAAAACCAAATAGATTACATTCGTTGGTTCGCCTTTGTCTATTTTGCTTAGATAAAGATAGATTGAGATAGACTTCTTAGATGAAGCAGCTCGAAGTAGAAAATGAAATGGAAACCTAAAGACTTGAATTTGAGGAAAATGAAAGAAAAACAGCGCATCAGAGGGAAGAAAGAGGCAGTGAAAGCCAGCCAGAGGAAGGATAAAAGCAGCAAGAGCATTTAAGGTAGGGAAAAAAACAAGAGAGTAAGGGAAGACCAGCTGGAACTGAGAAAGGAAACTCTGGGAAGCGTTGTGTTGGGAAAAACCTGAATCGAATCAATGACCTAGTGGGGAGCTGTGTTACAACACGAGGTAAACCCCTCTGCTAGTTTAAACCCAACACACACAGAAGCTCACCACGTGCTGTAATCTGTTACTTTGGGGCGGCACGGTGGCACAGTGCTTAGCACTGCTGCCTCACAGCGCCAGGGACCCGGGTTCAATTCCCGCCTCGAGCAACTGTCTGCGTGGAGTTTGCACGTTCTCCCCGTGTCTGCGTGGGTTTCCTCCGGGTGCTCCGGTTTCCTCCCACAGTCACAAAGATGTGCAGGTCAGGTGAACTGGCCATGCTAAATTGCCCGTAGTCAGGGGGAAATATAGGGTAGGGGAACAGATGGGTTACTCTTCAGAGGGTCGGTGTGGGCTTGTTGGGCCAAAGGGCCTGTTTCCATACTGAAGGGAATCTAATCTAATTTCAAGAGGCAAAGAACTATCCCAGATTTCACTATTCAAAGGATAAATTAACCATTTTATTCTTTAAAACCAACAGAGAACATTAAAACCACAATTTACAACTCCTTTCTGTAAAACTTACCTTTTACCTCCCACTCTACAACACTGGTCTGATAAACTCCGTCTTAAATGTGTGGCAAAATCAATTTCAAACCCAGGGATAGTCTTCAGATGTTGAACTTTCTCTGTAGGTTTCCCTTTGGTCAACTTTGTGGTTCTACTGCACAAATGTCTTATGGACAGGGGCCTTTCAGAGAGCTGTTCTGCTAGCAGTGTGTTTGTTGGTGGGCTGGCAGTTCACCCCCTAACTGATCAAAATGTCCCGTTTTATACCCCAAAGCATCAGATCATTTCCATCGGTTTGATATCATCATAATACTCAATTCAAATGCAATTGGATTTTGGTATTTTGAGCATAATTTAAACTGATTGGCCAAATCTGAATTTGTTGTGTACCATGGCATTGGTTTCATAGTCAACTGTTACATGTTAAATTCTTTCAGCACATTCTGTGCCTCTCTAAGTCTGTGTCAGCTTCCTGTCTCTCTTAAAAATAGAGCACACACCTACACTTTCATAACACTTTTCCCTTTCAGAAAACATGAACCATCATAATGAAAAGATGGCTTCTTTTTTTTTCTATTCCTTAACCACATTATTATGACATACATTAGACTTTAATCTAAGTTCATGTTAATTTTTTCCCACATATAGATATAATATTGAATAGATACCAATCTCATCAATACTTCATCAGTTAAGTCCTCGATAATGCATCTGCGATTGCTTTCTTATGACCCACAACGTGTACAATTTTGTAAATTGTCTGTTACATAAGACTCCAATGGAATAGTTTCACATTCTTGTCTTTAATGCATTCCAAGAATGTAAGAGGTTTGTGATCCTTGTACACAACCATCTCCGACACACTGTTTGTGACATACACATTAAAATGCTGTGAAGCCAGTACCAAACTCGATAGTTCTTTTTTGATTTTGGTGTATTTCCTCTGGTAGATGTTGGGTTTCTTCGAAAAGTAACCAACTGGCAGTTCAATGCCATCATCATCTTCCTGTAGCAGTACAGCTCCAACTCCTACGTGACTAGAATAGATGGCAACTTTGAAAAGTTTGGTGGTTAATATTGCTTTCAAATGGTGGAGTGCCTCCTGGCATTGTTCTGGCCGCCGAAACTTTGTGTTCCTCTTCAGCAAATCGGTTAATGGTGCCACGACACTGCTGAAGTTTGGAACAAACTTCCAATAGAATCTGCTTAATCCCAAAACTCGAAGCACCTCTTTCTTCGAGGTTGGACGTGGAAATTCCTCGATGGCCTTCGTCTTTGCATTCCATGGGGTCAACCTTCCATGACCCATGTTATGTCCCAAGAACGTCACCTCTGCTGTCGCGAATTCCGTTTTGTTTATCACCAGTTTTGCTTCTCATCATTGTTGAAAGAGCTCTGCCAACTGTACCATGTGATCTTTCCAGGACTCACTAAAGATCACTACATCGTCCAAATAGACTGCACAGTTTGTTATCCCAGCCACAATTCTGTTCATGAGTCTTTGGAATGTGGCGGGGGGGTGTTCTTCATTCCAAAGGGCATCACTTTAAACTGATATAGCCCAATTGGGGTTACAAACGCAGAAATTTCTTTCGCCATCTCTGATCAATGTATCTGCCAGTAACCACACAGTAAGTCCAAGTTAATAATGTAACTGGCTTGTCCGACTTTCGCACTACAGTCCTCCAATCTCGGAATTGGATATGAGCCCAATTTTGTAACAGTGTTGACCTTCTGATAATCCACGCAAAATCGTTGAGTCCCATCCGGTTTGGGAACTAAGACAATTGGCGAACTCCACGCGCTCGGGCTTGGTTGGATGATGTCCTTCTGGAGCTGTCTGGCTTTGAAGGGATTAAGCCGATAGGGGTGTTGTTTTATCGGAGCAGTATTCCCTACATCTACCTCGTGCACAATAGTATTATCCTCCCCATCTGATTCTTACATATGTCCTTACACTGCAGTAACAAACCTTTCAACTGCGTTCTATGCTCCTGAGACAGATTGCTTACTAACTTATCCCATTCCTCAAGGAGTTCTTCATTTTTAAACATATTTTATGGCACATCCACAACATCTGGATTTGATTCTTCATTCTGCGGGGCAGTAACTAACACCTATTTCTCCAGTTCCTTCTTCCTATTTATAATAAGGTTTTAACATGTTCACACGACATACCCAATACAGTTTTTTTGTATCTGCCATCTTTACCAGATAGCCCACCCGACTCAATTTTTTCTCAATTTGATAGGGGCCATTAAACCTGTCTTTGAAGGGATCTCCTATCACTGGTAACAATACTAATACGTCAACTCCATGGGAAAGTGTCCAAGTCTCAGAGTTTCTATCTGCCACCAGCTTCATTCTACACTGTGCCCACGTTAGGTGCTGTTTAGCTAACTCACTTACCCAATTTAATCTCTCCCTCACCTCCGATACATAATCTAAGTGTGAGATCTCAGACTTTGGCCCTGTCAATTTCTCTTTAATTAATTTCAAAGGGCCTCTCACTTCAAGCCTCTCACTATTAACTCAAAGGGAGTAAGCTGAGTAGATTCTTTTGAGGCATCTCTAATGGCAAACAATACGAATGGGCTACCTTTGTCCCAATCATTCGAGTAATCCTGACAGTATGCTCTCAACATGGTCTAAAGGGTCTGATGCCACCTTGCTAAAGCTCCCTGGGGTTCAGCACTTGGCTTAAAATGTGTATACCTAAGCATGACCTCCTTAAACAGCCTTTCAGTAAAGTTTGACCCTTAGTCCAACTGAATCTCTCTGGGTAGCCCATACCGCGTGAAGAAAGCTACTAACTCCTCTACCACCTTTTGTCTTGATACTCCGTAATGGAATTGCCTCCGGAAATCCGGTAGACATATCCATTATGCTTAACAAGTACTGGTTCCCACTTTTAATTCTCCGGAAAGGACCTACACAATCAATTATAACCCGAATGAAAGGTTCTTCAACTGTGGGAGTGGCAACAAAGGTGCTGGTTTTATTACCGCCTGTGGTTTACCTACCATTTGGCATGTATGACATGAACGGCAAAAGTTAACCAAATCCTTGTGCATTCCAGGCCCATAAAAATATTTTTGTACCTTAACCTGAGTCTTTCGTACCCCTAGGTGACCTCCTACTGGTAGTTCATGTGCTACCAGTAACACTTCCTGACTGTAGGCTACCGGCAACACAGTCTGTTGCACTTCGGCCCATTTCACCTCTGGACTAACCTGCTGTAGTCTCCGTTTCCATCTTAGAAATCTATCTTTCAGACAATAACCCTCAGGAATATCATCTGCCTCCTTTTCAGAGTACGCATCCACATATATATCTTTTATCATCTTGTCTTGCTGTTGCAAGTCTCGTAGCCTTTCAGGACTAAACACTTCTGCCTGGCCTGTTCAGGTTTTTCCTGCACCATTATATCAAACAGGGTATCCACTAATTGAACCTCAATTCCTTCATCTTTCTCTTCAGTTTTCACTTCGTGCTGTGACATATGATAGTGGGATCTGGTTACCACACAGTCTCAGAAAATACTTTTTTAACTTCTCAGTTTCTGGGTCTTCCTTGGGCTTCTCCACAACATGGGGTGTCACTTCCACCTTGGATCCAGCCAAATCATTCCCAAGAACAAACTGGATTCCTGGAACCGACACTGTCAATCACTCCCACTGCTACTTCCCCAGTCTTAAGTTGGCACTCCAACCTGATCTTACATCGGGGAATGCTAAACTTCTGTCCATCTAACCCACAATTTACCATGGTCTTGAGTACCATCGCTCATTTCTTACTATCAGCGATTGGTTAGATCCTGTATCTCTCAAAATTATAACTTCCTAACCTTCTCCCCCTGTTCTTTTGGAGTAAACTTTATCCACCAAGGCGAATTCTTTATAGAGATCAGGTACTAACTCCACACCCAGCCCCTGCCCAGGCTGTGCACTCTTCCTCACCCCTTCTTGGGGTCTCCTTTACTACCTTCACTAATGAGGGAGGAAGAAGGAGATGTGGCTGTGGTAGCGAGTCTGTTTGAGAATGTGGCTGAAGAGCTTCTGGGCAGAGGAGATGACTTGGGGTGTGCAGTGAGAGAGGGACTCACTGAAATCCTTGTAGAGTTCCTGAAGAAGGGCTCATGCCCGAAACGTCGATTCTCCTGCTCCTTGGATGCTGCCTGACCTGCTGCGCTTTTCCAGCAACACATTTTCAGCTACCGTCACTAATGCCACTGGCTTAGCTTCTTTTACCACATCTTCTCCCACAATGCCTTTCATTAATAACCAGCGCTGTGACTTTACATGTCCCACTTTCCCACAGTGAAAACACCTGAGGCCTTTCACCTCCTTGCCACTCTCTTGGGCTTCTTTAACCTGTGGTAGTACCTTACCAGTGTTCTCTAGTCTTGGTTTAGTAGGATCTTCCCTCCTCCCAACTTCTATCCCTGACAGGATGAAACTTTGACCGGAAGCTTGTCTTATGCACCGACATGTGTTCATCTGCTAATTCTGCTGCCCTTCTCACTTCCTGAACTTTCTGTTCCTCCACGTGAATTCTTACCATTGCTGGAAGTGAGTTTTTAAACTCCTCCAGCAGAAATTTCTCCCTTAAAGCCTCATAGGTCCTATCTATCTTTAATGTATCAAAATGACAATGTTCAATTCTTTCAAAGCCAACATAAATCTGACCTGGTTCCTTCTTTATGTTTCTGAGCCGCTGTCTATATGCTTCTGGTACCAATTCAGAAGCACTTAAAATAACCTGTCTGACATCTTCATAATCTCTTGACCTCCACTCCCCACCCCCATCTGACAGCCTGGCACTAGCTCTGCCACCAGTTTAGCCTGAACTTTCATTACCCATAGATCCTTGGACCACTCCATCTGCTTAGTCAATTTTTCAAATGAAATGAAGACATTTTCTCATCAAAATGTGGCAGAGTTTTGACATATTTGTATATATCACTACCTTCTCTTTTAATCTCCATCCTGTTAACTTGACTTTGCCAAGTCACAACTTTCTCTTTTTCCTCTCTCTCTCTTTTCTCTCTCTTTCGTCTCTCTCTCTCTCTCTTTGCTCAGCTAAGGACCTTCTCTCTCTCTTTTTCATTTCTCTCTCTTCTCTCTCTCACTCTTTCTCTTACTCTCTCCCATTGTTTATCTTCTAACTCCATTTTCCCCAACTATAATTTAAGTTTTTCTAACTCTACTGCACTTGTCTCACCATGAACCGATGTAGCCGGTTTTATGGCTGGAAATGGGAGACCGTCAGCTAGGCAGCTTGTTCCTTGCAAACTTGCCTTCAACTGAACCAGATAAGAAAGCAAGCCAGTCACTGTTTGATCAGCCCAGCAGACCCTACCACAAATCAAACTTTTATCAGCAGGCATGTGAAATATCGGAAACCTTGTTAAAGCAAATCTCCAACAACCACGGTGAACTTTCAATGACCTCTTTTAAAGGAACCACTCCAGTATGAGCACAAAAACAGAAATAAATTTCTTTTTCCTACAATACTTCATAACATCAGTCCTCCAAGTATAAGTGTAAACAATCTTTGTAAGGCAATTGGAACCATTGGAAAGACATTTTTAAATATGCTCCATTGTAAAGTGTGGTCAAACAGAAATATGTTACAATTATGGCACCTTCATCCATTCATACTTCACATGTGACCTATATGATTATCTTCCAAATACTTAGACAATTCAAAAAAAGATTACACTCTTGACAAAGCGTCAATAATTATGTTGATTTTGCCAACATTGTGAACAATCTGTAATAATAAAAACGTTGCAATAGCAAACTCAAATGAAATAGTCTGTCATTTTGTTTTTTTTCAATTTCTCCACAAACACAAGTTAGTTATGATCTACGTGTACCAATACTC
Organism: Chiloscyllium plagiosum; assembly: GCF_004010195.1. Taxonomy (NCBI): domain Eukaryota; kingdom Metazoa; phylum Chordata; class Chondrichthyes; order Orectolobiformes; family Hemiscylliidae; genus Chiloscyllium; species Chiloscyllium plagiosum. Next base: position 3,579,462 of record NC_057749.1, read on the forward strand.
CGCTGTCGATATGATTGGCATGCACTTCAAAACGGTATAGGATTCAGTAGCAATCCTTAAGTTACTTTTCAGTGTAGAATCTCTCTCGATTTAGCTTTCTTTGGAAAAGTAAACAGGCCCTCGTGTTGTACGCCCCTTTCCAAACCAATTGCATCAATTGCTATCTTGAAGGACTTGGTGAAACTTGTTGGAGCCAGCCACTGGCTCATTGATCATAACAGTTTTCAGTTTCTCATAAGGTGCCTGGTACCCTCCTGGCTATAGGTTGTAGCTTTAGTTTGGAACAAATCCATACGTGGAGCAGCTGCGGTGCTACAGTTTGATACAAATTTATGATGCAACCCATACATGGCCCAAAATCTCATTATTTCCAGTTTGGTTTTCAGACAGGGTACCTCACCAATACTTCTGTTGATCTTGAGAGATCTTGTTCCTGCTCTAACGTAAGCCCAAAATTGGTTGCTCGTGCATTTTAAATTTCTTTTTGGTAAAGGTTGATCAACAAATCAGCCGGTTGTAATCTATACAAGGTTTACACGTTCTGAACAATAGAGAGAAGATTCTCTTACTACCCTTGTGTATTTAGCAGTCTCCATTTTGCCAGTAGCAGTTAGGAGGACGGGGACAGATGGGAGGTTTGTCTGTGGGAACGAGACAGACTCACAGTTGGTGTGTTGCCTCCCAGGTACCAGGGTTCGTGATGTCTCGGATCATGTTTTCGGGATCTTTCTGGGGAGGGAGAGCAGCCCCAAGTCGTGGTCCACAAAGGCGACATAGGTAGGAAGAGGGATGGGGATTTAAGGCAGGAATTCAGGGAGCTGGGGTGGAAGATTCGAGCTAGAACAAACAGAGTTGTTATCTCTGGTTTGTTGCCCAAGCCATGTGCTAGCGAGGTGAGGAATAAAGAGAGAGAGGATTTGAACATGTGGCTACAGGGATGGTGCAGAGTTTTGGATTCCTGGATAATTGGGGCTTTTTCTGGGGGAGGTGGGGCCTCTACAAATGGGATGGTCTACAGCTGAACCAGAGGGGGACCAATCTCCTGGGGTGGGGGGGGTGGGGGGGGGGTGTTAATGCTATTCGGGAGGGTTTACACTAATTCAGCAGGGGGATGGGAACCTAAATTGTAGTTCCAGTGTGCAGGAGGTTCAGAGTCCTGAGGTCAGAAATAAGGTTTCAAGGTCACAAGAGTTCACCAGCTGGCTGAAAGGTGGTTTGAAGTGTGTCTACTTCAACGCCAGGAGCATCCGGAATAAGGTGCAAGAAGTATACGAAATAAGGTAGGTGAACTTGCAGTGTGGGTAGGTACCTGGGATTTCAATGTTGTGGCTATTACGGAGACATGGATAGAACAGGGACAGGAATGGTTGTTGCAGGTTCCGGGATTTAGATGTTTCAGTAAGAACAGGGAAGATGGTAAAAGAGGGGGAGGCGTGGCATTGTTAATCAAGGACAGTATTATGGTGCAGCAAGGACATTTGAGGACTCGTTTAGTGAGGTAGTTTGGGCTGTGGTTAGAAACAGGAAAGGAGAGGTCACCCTGTTGGAAGTTTTCTATAGACCTCCGAATAGTTCCAGAGATGTAGTGTAGCAAAGATAATTCTGGATAGGAGCGAGAGTAACAGGGTAATTATTTATGGGGACCTTTAACTTTCCAAATATTGACTGGAAATACTATAGTTTGAGTATTTTAGATGGGTTAGTTTTTGCCCAATGTGTGCAGGAGGATTTCCTAATACAGTATGTAGACAGGCCAACAAGGGGTAATGAACCTGACCTGGTGTTAGATTTAGAGGGAGGTGAGCACTTTGGTGATAGTGACCACAATTCGGTTATGTTTACTTTAGGGATGGAAAGAGATAGGTACATTCCCGCAGGGCAAGAGCTATAGCTGAGGGAAAGGCAATTCTGATGCGATTAGGCAAAATTTAGGATGCATAGGATGGGGAAGGAAACTGCAGGGGATGGGCACAGTTGAAATGTGGAGCTCATTCAAGGACCAGCTACTGCGTGTCCTTGATAAGTACGTACCTGTCAGGCAGGGAGGAAGTTATTGAGCGAGGGATCCATGGTTTACTAAAGAAGTTGAATCTCTTGTCAAGAGGAAGAAGAAGGCTTATGTTAGGATGATACGTGAAGGCTCAGCTAGGATGCTTGAGAGTTACAAGTTTGCGAGGAAAGACCTAAAGAGAGAGCTAAGAAGATTCTAACGGTCCATCAGGAATGAAAGAATGACGAGAGTAAGATTAGGGCCAGGCAAGGACAGTAGTGGGACGTTGTCCATGGAGTCCGAGGAGATAGGGGAAGTTCTAAATGAATGTTTTTCATCAGTATTCACACTGGAAAAAGACAATGTTGTTGAGGAGAATACTGAGTTACAGGCTACTAGACTAGACAGGATTGAGGTTCACAAGGAGGAGGTATTATCAATTCTGGAAAGTGGGAAAATAGATAAGTTCCCTGGGCCAGATGGGATTTATCCTGGGATTCTCTGGGAAGCCAAGGGGGAGATTCCTGAGCCTTTGGCTTTGATCTTTATGTCATTATTGTCTACAGGAATAGTGCCGGAAGACTGGAGGATAGCAAATGTTGTCCCCTGTTCAAGAGGGGGAGTAAAGACAACCCTGGGAATTATAGACCAGTGAGCCTTACTTCAGTTGTGGATAAAGTGTTGGAAAGGATTATAAGAGAGAGGATTTATAATTGTCCAGAGAGGAATAATTCGATTAGGAATAGTCAGCACAGTTTTGTGAAGGGTAGATCGTGTCTCACAAACCTTACTGAGTTCCTTGAGAAGGTGACCAAACAGGTGGATGAGGGTAAAGTGGTTGATGTGGTGTATATGGATTTCAGTAAAGCATTTGATAAGGTTCCCCACGGTAGGCTACTGCACAAAATATGGAGGCATGGGATCGAGGGTGATTTATTGGTTTGGATCAGAAATTGGCTAGCTGAAAGAAGACAGAGGGTGGTGGTTGATGGGAAATGTTCATCCTGGAGTTCAGTTACTAGTGGTGTACCACAAGGATCTGTTTTGGGGCCTCTGCTGTTTGTCATTTTTATAAGTGACCTGGATGAGGGCGTAGAAGGATGGGTTAGTACATTTGCAGATGACACTAAGGTCAGTGGAGTTGTG
>NC_057749.1:3583097-3589590 GCF_004010195.1 Chiloscyllium plagiosum
AAATCTTTGTTCTCCCAGAAGCAATCAAATAACTTCTCTGCCAGCTTTGGAAAGGGTTCAGCAGAGGGTTACTAGGATATTGCCTATGAGGAAAGGCTGAGTGACTTGAGGCTGTTTTCATTAGAGAGAAGAAGGTTGAGAGGTGACTTGATTGAGACATGAAATAGGTTGGCAATGGCCAGCATGCATTGACTGAGCTTTAAATTGAGGGGTGATAGATATAGGACAGATGTTAGAGATAGTTAGAGTAGTTGGGGTGTGGAACGTTCTGATTGCAACAGTAGTAGACTTGCCAACTTTAAGAGCATTTAAATGGTCATTGGATAGGCATATGGATGATAGTGGAATAGTGTAGGTTATATGGGTTCCACCGGTCGGCGCAACATCGAGGGTACTGTTCTATAATATTCTATGTCCTAGAAGTTTGTGTGGTCCTAAGATCTCATGAACAAAGCCACCTGGAGTTATGCTCCTGGTAGGGTCACCCATGGCGGTAAAGTAGAGGGTGAGCTCCTGACAAACAGCAATTCAACCAAGCCCTCAGCGGTGAAACAGGTGGACCAAGTTACTTCGAACTCAACAGCTGTGAAGGCGGATGAAGGCTGCAACAAATCCATTACCTCCAGTCGTTGTGGTCTCCATGCTATTGAAATCAGTTGGTTGATTTGTGAAGGATTATGTGCTGCTTGGAGTGCAACATCAAGTACACGTTAAATAAATATACATGCGGGCGTCTTCACTCTATGGGCTACTCACTTTTCTGAATGCCAATAGCCAAATATACACTTACATTCGAATAGTCTGCCCAATTGTGTTGGTTCATGAAAGATTTTGGGTTTTGTTTATTTCAATGAGTTTTGAACAAACCACTTTTCACTTGGGAAAAGAGAGCAGTTTGTGCCCAGAATGCTGATCACGCCACGAATAGAAGCTGTACCTCATTGTCATTAATACTGGCATTTCTTAAATAAGCTGAATGTCCATGAATTGCACTCCAACCTTAGTGTTGGCAGGATCTGGAACTGGGTGGAATGTATCAGAATGCAGTAACAGAGGCCCGGGTCTCGAGGGGGGGTCTGATATGCTTAGGTCAGGCCAGGAGTAGCTCAGGGACCTGAGAGTTTTGTCCTTGCCCTTGATTGCTGTGGTCTATGTTAGGGGTACACTTGTGAAAAATTGGATTTAATTATGCCATTGGTCTGTTTCGAAAAGGAAGAATCTTGGTCACATTCTATATTGATACTGTCTGTGCAAAGGTTAAAAAGTTGAAACTTGCTGAGTTCATCCTTTATTTTGTTTTGGAAGAATTTCCTCAACATGGAATTGTTACAACACCAGAGAAGGCTATTCATCCCCATTGTATGTGCACCAGCTTTTAGAATGAGAAATTCATTTTGTTCCACGCTCCTGCCTTGTCTCTGTAACCCTGCACATTGGTCTGTAACAGATGGCAATCGAATTATATTTTGAATTCTTCGGTGGAGTAAATCTCCATCACACTCTCAGGGCTTTTCAACCTTGGACTACTTGCTTTGTGAGAATTTTTATCTCCGTTTTTATTTTACTCACCAATAACTTGAAATCAATACTATCACCTTTTTGATCCTTTCTAATTTGTATGAACAATTCCTCCCTATCTGTGCGGTTCAGACCCCTAATAGAAACCCAGAAAAGAAGTGCAAGAGTAGGGCATTTGACCCTTCGACTATGCACTACCGTTCAGTATGATCATGGCTGGACATGCAATCTCAGTATCCCACTCCCACCTCCTCTCCATATCCCTTGATCCCTTTAGGCATAAGGTCCACATCCAACTCCCTCTTGAATATATCTCCGGTTATAGTCCAACACGTTTATCTGGAAGCACTAGCTTTCGGAGCGCCACTCCTTCATCACCACCTGATGAAGGAGCAGCGCTCCGAAAGCTAGTGCTTCCAGATAAACCTGTGAGACTATGATCTGGTGTTGTATGATTTTTAACTTTGTCCACCCCAATCCAACACCGGCACCTCCCAAGTCTTGCATATATCTAATGAACTGGCCCCAACAGCTTCCTGTGGTAGAAAATTCCACAGGTTCACAACTCTGAGTAAAGAAATTCTTCCTCCTCTCAGTCCTGAATGGCTTACTACTACTTCTGAGACTAATGATTTTGAACATCTCAATCAAATGTTCTATCAGCCAACTTTACTGCATGAAACCGCCCTAACTTCTCTGCTCTATCTGTGTCACTGATGTTTCCCCTCCTTGGTACAATTTTCACCAAGCCTCGCTAAATACAGCTGTTTTGCAGGCTTTGCTTTGTTTTGGGTTCACCTTTCCCAAAACTAAGCTTGGCCATTTAAGATAATTGTCAAGAAACATCTTTTCACATAAGTAATGGTCAAATCCTGTAATTCTCCTTCTCATCAAAAAGCTGATAAGGCTGTGCGACAATTGAAAGCCTCGAGCCCGTGTGTTGTAGTGATTGTGATAAGATCAGCCAGGTGGACCTTATTGAATATGAGTCCCCTGATTGGACCAGATTAACAGCCCCCATAAGGGAGCCCTGGCTGACAGATATAAACAGGAGTGACAGAGGTTCTGTTCACTCTGAGAGCTGGCTCTGAGGAAGCTGGACCAGTGTCAAGCACCGTGCACGTGTGAATAAAGAGTGACTTGGTGAGGGGATACCAGCCTCTCTGGAGTTACTTTGTGTGACCAATTTTTGTTGAGCATTTTGACAAAACCTGAGTCCATGAATGAAGTTACAGATAATCTAAAGTCGAATTGAATGGTGGAATTGATTTGAAGGGGTTCAGTGGCGATTTTATCCTGTTGCTATGTCCTCAAAGGAACATGAGAACAGGAGTTGGCCATTCACCCTCCTTGAGCTTGCTTTGCTGCCCAATTGGAACACAGCTCATTACCTGTGGCAATCCCACTTACCTGCAATATCCCATCTTCCTTGATATGATTACTTTACAGAAATCTATTGTTTTCTGTCTTGAACCTGCTCAATAGTTCAGGTTCAGACTATTGGTGGCTCAGTGGTTAACACTGCTGCCTCACAGTGCCAGGGACCCATGTTAGATTCCACCCTGGGTGTCTGTCTGTGTGGGTTTCCTCTGGGTGCTCTGGTTTCCTCCCAAAATCCCAAGGTGTGATGGTTAGGTGGATTAGCCATGCTAAACTGCTCCATAGTGCCCAGTTTGGTGGAGTTAGCTATGGGTAAAATGATATGTGGAGTTATGAGGATAGGGTTTTTATATTCTTCGGCGGGTTGGTGCAGACACGATGGGCTGAATGGCCTCCTTTGGGATTCTGTGATTCTCTTTCAGCCAAGAAGCAAAGGCAAGTGCAGTCTCTCTTGTACTACTGCTTATCTTGGAGTTTATTTCTGTTATGGAGATTTTGGTCCTTTTTCAGTATTTATACCCTGGCTGGCCTCAGCTCTGACCACCATCCAGTCTCTGAGCTTGCGAGTGATCCGAACATTTTCAATGAAAGCAAACAAGTTTGAGTGTCTTTTGGAAGTCTCTTTAACCCGGTGAAGCTGCAGAGTTTTATGTTAATAATTGCCACAGAAAGAATTCAAAAAGGAACTCTCTATCAGAAAATCTATTTCCATATCTCAAAGAAACATTGATTTGTGATCTAGCTTTGATGAGAAGATTAGCTGAGGCTTCTTGAAGAGAGGAAATTGCTGTTGTTGGGGGAAGTTGTTTATTCAATGAGCTTCAGTAAGCGAATTTATGTTTAAGGCTGCATTAATGCTGTGAATTGAAGCCTTATATTAGCAGTTCAATGACTGGACTTATTTGGGACACTGAAATGCTATTTGATGTTGAAAATTATTTTGAACCATGTATAAGGTAACCATGTATCTATGCAGGAACACAGTAGATACATGAGTAGGAAAGATTTAGAGGGGTATGGGCCAAACACAAACAAAAGGGACGAGTTCAGTTTAGAAAACTTGGTTGGAATGAATGAATTGGGCCGAAGGGCCTATTTCGATGCTCTGGACTCTAACCGTTGTATTTATGATAGTAAGTGAAGTTTCTACTTCAGTTCTGTCATGGAAAACCTTGTCAGATTCAGTCATGATGGTGTAGCAAACTTTAAACCTGAAGAAGTATAGTGAGGAATATTTTATGATTTCTTTTGCACAAGTCTGTGAAATCTAAAATTGTTTATAAAGATGTCTGAAAGGACTTTTAAAAATTTGGAGCAAGTTGAATAGGATTGATTATAATTTTCATGGATAACAATACTGGCACGTATGCTGGGCAGCACGGTGGCTCAGTGGTTAGCACTGCTGCCTCACAGCGCCAGAGACCCAGGTTCAATTCCCACCTCAGGCACATGTCTGTGTGGAGTTTGCACATTCTCCCTGTGTCTGCGTGGGTTTCCTCCGGGTGCTCCGGTTTCCTCCCATAGTCCAAAAATGTGCAGGTTAGGTGAATTGGCCATGCTAAATTGCCTGTAGTGTTAGGTGAAGGGGTAAATGTAGGGGAATGGGTCTGGGTGGGTTGCTCTTTGGAGGGTCGGTGTGGACTTGTTGGGCCAAAGGGCCTGTTTCCACACTAAGTAATCTAATCTAATCTAATCTAATATGCCCTGCTGAACTTTGACTGGAAACAATATCAATGGAAAAGAAATTGAAAAAGATGGTATGTGGCTGGCAAGTACAAAAGGAGAACTACAGACAGAGGGGTGCTTCAAGCAGAAGAGTTGGAGGGTGAAGCTGATTAGCACAGACACAAATGTAAAGAGAAAGCAGGCAACAGAGTCCATTTCTGGTCGCCCAATTATAGGAAGGGTATTATTACGCTGGAGAGGGCTCAGAGATTTACCAGAATGTTGCTGGAAGGTTTGAGGTATAAAGAAAGGCTGGGACGTTTTTTCCCTGGACCGTAGGAAGTTGAGGTTGAGAGGTGACCTTATGGAGGTTTATAAAATAATGACCGGTATAGATAGAGTTAATGGTAGTTGTTTTCTCCCTAGGATTGGGAATTTCAAGACAAGTGGGCATTTCTCTAAGGTGAGAGGAGCAAGATTTAAAAAAGACAAGAGGGCCAAATTGTTTGCACGGAGGGTGGTTTGCGTGTGGAATGAAATTCCTGAGGAAGTGGTGGAGGTGGGTACAATTACAATGTATAAAAGACATTTGTATAGGTGCATGAGTAGGAAAGGTTTGGAGGGATGTGGCCAGGATCAGGCAGGTGGGGCTAGTTTAGTTTGGGATTATGCTTGGTATTGGCTGGTTGGCCTGAAGGGTCTGTTTCCGTGCTGTTTAACATTGTCATACTGAGGAATATTGAGGCAGAAGGCAAATTGCTCTCAGGTGGTCAGAAGAGAATTAGGAGGGATTGGGGATTGAGGTATTATGCAAACTGGCTAAAAAGGTCCCAAATCTGGAAATCTGTGTGAACAGCTTGATGCTAAGTGGATGTTTCCTAGAAATGGTCAACCTGTGAACCAGTGTGTTATTTATTGGTTGGTTATAATGGAACTCTAGAGTGTTACACCATCAAAACTGACATGACCCAAACGGGTGAGGTTTCATGGAAGTCTGAAAATTGTACTTGTGAAACTCCATGTGAAAGCTGTTGGCCCGGCAGACTCTTGACCCTCTCTGAAAGGACAACAACACATTGTCGAACTGTATACATGGAGCCACATCTGAGTGGATTGCTGACTCCTTGGAGTTGCGTAAGACCTGTATTGTGCTGATGACTTCAAATTAAATTTACCATTTTGTAATTTGAAATGTCGCCTGCCTGTTAGAATGTAATTTGCATTGAATTCATGCTAGATGTATAGGGTGGCACAGTGGCTCAGTGGTTAGCGTTGCTGCCTCACAGCACCAGGATACCGTGTGCGTGTATATGTATGTATCTTCTCCCTGTGTCTGTGTGGGTTTTTGCCAGGTGCTCCAATGTCCTCCCACAATCCAAAGATGTGCAGGTTAGGGTGAATTGGCCATGCTAAATTGCCAAGAGTGTTCAGGGATGTGTAGGCTTGGTGCATTAGCCACAGGAAATGCGGGGTGGGTGTGTGTGTGGTGTGGACTTGTTGGGCTGAAAGGTCAGTTTGCACACTGTAGGGATTCTTTTCTATGAAATGTGGAATCTTTGTTGATTACTTAATTGGAGGTGAAAATATGTTGCTGGAAAAGCGCAGCAGGTCAGGCAGCATCCAGGGAACAGGAGAATCGACGTTTCGGGCATAAGCCCTTCTTCAGGAATGAGGAAAGTTGGTCCAGCAGGCTAAGATAAAAGGTAGGGAGGAGGGACTTGGGGGAGGGGCGTCGGAAATGTGATAGGTGGAAAGAGGTCAAGGTGAGGGTGATAGGTCAGACTGGGGTGGGGGCGGAGAGGTCGGGAAGAAGATTGCAGGTTAGGAAGGCGGTGCTGAATTCGATGGATTTGACTGAGACAAGGTGGGGGGAGGGGAAATGAGGAAACTGGTGAAACCCGAGTTCATCCCTTGTGGTTGGAGGATTCCT
>NC_057749.1:3590655-3595272 GCF_004010195.1 Chiloscyllium plagiosum
ACCTCTCCGCCCCCACCCTAGTCTGACCTATCACCCTCACTTTGACCTCTTTTCATCTATCACATTTCCGACGCCCCTCCCCCAAATCCCTCCTCCCTACCTTTTATCTTAGCCTGCTGGACAAACTTTCCTCATTCCTGAAGAAGGGCTTATGCCCGAAACGTCGATTCTCCTGTTCCCTGGATGCTGCCTGACCTGCTGTGCTTTTCCAGCAACACATTTTCAGCTCTGATCTCCAGCATCTGCAGACTTCCCTTTCTCCTACTTAATTGGAGGGCATAACCTTATATTGGTTTGCAGTTCCTCTGTAGATATTTAATGGATTTACAATCCATAAGTCAGTGCTTTCCAAATGATTTTGCAAATTGACCTCATTTTAAGATTTGAAAATTTGTGTGACCCAAGATACCAACAGAAATGAGCAGCAGTAAAGCTGTGTGAAATGATTAAATTTGATGTGTTGTAGATCCAGACACAATTGTGTAAAAAGTATATTGACACAAACAACCTTTTTTATATACTTGTGTAGGTTTCAGTCACGCTGTCCATATTGCCCAGGGGCAGACAACTCAGGGAAGTTCCTCTCCCTACAGCAATCATACTCGCTTCCAGCCCTGTCCTGATGCCCCCTCTTTTGTCTCCTCCTTTCCCTAACCTTCCATTTTGTTCATGAAGAAACATAGATCAAAGCTTTTTTCCATCACAGTTTGAGGGATTTACTAGCTGTTGAGATAAGTTAACAAGTTGCTTATTTATAGAGTCATAGTGATGTACAGCATGGAAACAGATCCTTCGGTCCATCTCGTCCATGCCAACCAGATATCCTAGCCTAATCTAGTCCCATTTGCCAGCACTTGGCCCATATCCTTCTAAACCCTTCCTAATCATATACCCATCCAAATGTCTTTTAAATGTTATAATTGTACTTGCCTCCATCACTTCCTCTGGCAGCTCATTCCATACACGCACCATCCTCTGCATGAAAAAGTTGTCCCAGAGGTCCCTTTTATATCTTTCCCCTCTCACCCTGAACCTATTCCCTCTAGTTCTGGACTCCCCCACCCCAGGGAAAAGACTTTCTCTGTTTATCCTATCCATGCCCCTCATGATTTTGTAAACCTCTATAAGGTCACCCCTTAGCCTCTGACACTCCAGGGAAAACAGCCCCAGCCTGTTCAGCCTCTCCCTGTAGCTCAAATCCTCCAACCCTGGCAACATTCTTGTAAATCTTTTCTGAACCCTTTCAAGTTTCATAACATCCTTCTGACAGGAAGGAGACCAGAATTGCACGCAATATTCCAAAAGTGGCCTAATCAATGTCCTGTATAGCCACAACATGACCTCTCAACTCCATGCTCTGACCAATAAAGGAAAACATACCAAATGCCGCCTTCACTATCCTATCTACCTTTCCAAGAAGTATGAACCTGCACTCCAAGGTCTCTTTGTTAAGCAGGACTTAAGTGTGTAAGTCCTGCTCTGATTTGATTTTCCAAAATACAGCACCTCACATTCCAAGATGGCAATTGGGGGAAAAAAATGTGGCTGTGAGAGCGGCTCCTTTTTTATTGAGGTATTTTAGGTGTTGAACGTCAATTCCTTTAATTCCAGGAGGAGCAATTACATATTTTGTATGCTGTTGCATTGTTTTGGAACTTTGGGGGAAAGAAAAATCAGAAGAAAGGCACTTTTAAAAGGAAGAAAGACAGTCAAAAGGCAGAGAGCACTTGGTTAGTAAGGGGGAGAGAGAAAGTTGCTCACTTAACCACTGCGCCACCGTGCTACCTAGTCATCCCAAAAAGTTTTAGTAAAACTTTGAAAAGACCATAATCCTAAGTAACTGTGTTTCCAAATCTTGCCTGTGGAGCTTTATCAAATTTAAAATCCTCAAATGTCAAAGAGAAAGATTTTCTTATGCAAGCAGCATCAGCAGGACATCACCTTGTTACTTCCTGTGGGGCATCGGAGTTTGGCTGCCTGACACACTCGTATTATGTTTTCAACGTGATTCACGCTGTCGAAAGCTTTGAAATATTTTGATGTGGTGAGGCAAGATGTAACTCTGCGTGTTGTTATTTGTCGTAACCATAACAACAGTAGGCTGGAGGAGCCAACTAGGTGCTATGATTCCGAGAATGTGATTCAGAACCAAATGAAATCCTTCTGTGCTGTAAACGTCAATGGTTAGTGGTGGTGGGATCACTTGATACTTTTTGACACTGTAAAGCACTGGTTTTTAGGTGCAGTTTTTCTTGTTCATTTTTACCAATTTGTGAAATAAACAAAGCAATATGTTCATATCTGGATAACCGCGAGGAAGTTTACAATTGGTCAGAGCGTGTACATTTGGTGTGCACACAAGTACAGATTCCGTTTTCACATGTAAGGTGGGTTTAAATCCCCCTCAATCTGTTCACTAATCAGAAACAAATGCCGGAAGTGGTTTTGATTTTTCTTTTAAAATCTTGATTGACTTCAAAGATATGCTGCTGGGTTTACTGCAGTCCTCTTCTGTGATGTTGCACTGTTCTGAATTTATGGTTTGCTATTAATCCTGAATCAATACTTGTACCTGTCCAGCTTCCCCCTTACTCAGCATGTTTTGTCATGAGTGCAGTTCAAAAGTATTACATTTCCTAACTGCTGTTCAGGAAGCCAGCAGTAGGAGAGCATTAAATTGGGTTGTTTGGTGTCGAGTGAGGTGCTCATTCACTCTGCCTTTACAGAGATCATTCCAATAGAAGTAGCCACTGTGGGAGCAATCACGTATAATGTTTTGCCTCCAGCAAGGTATTTTGCCTGATACGGCAGTCTTGTGTTAAGTCCTATAATATAAGCTTGGCGTGGGTGTTGTGATATCCAAAAGACTTTTTTTTTTCACAGTTATATAGAAACATTACACTCATGGGCACGTAAATGTCCGGGCTAACGTTTAGCTTATTGATTACAATAAAGCAGCATTGAAGAGCTCACTTCCAATAGCGTGCCATGCTTCAAGTGATCCCTGAGCAAGATGGAGTCTGACACCTTGATTTCCTCTGGTGACATATGGCAATAATATAATGAGCATGTCTCTTGAAGGGACATTTGACATACTGACCATAACACAAGACAACCCTGCTCAGCTCAGCTCAGCACCGTCCCCATGACTTGTCCGGACTTGTCCTACCTGCCTATCTCCTCTTCCACCTATCCACTCCACCCTCTCCTCCCTGACCTATCACCTTCATCCCCTCCCCCATTCTACTCTATGCTACTTTCTCCTCACCCCCCCCCTCCTCTAGCTTATCTCTCCACGCTTCAGGCTCACTGCCTTTATTCCTGATGAAGGGCTTTTGCCCGAAACGTCGATTTCGAAGCTCCTTGGATGCTGCCTGAACTGCTGTGCTCTTCCAGCACCACTAATCCAGAACCCTGCTTAACATTTCACTGAGAATGCTAAATTCTTTATCTAAGCCAACTGAGACGTTCTAATTCACCTAGCTGTTCCCGTCTTAAAGAAGGATTGTGAGAGTAGTTTCTTGGAAGTGTTGCAGGAACAAGCCACTGTGCTAGTTGATGTTTGTTGCAAATTGTCTGAACACATCTATAACTCGTGGGCCACTTCATTTGGAACAATACAAAAGTTGATTTCAAGGTCTTCACAAATCACAGGGACCTGTTCAGTGAAAGGTAGGAACAAGTACAAAAACAATTAGCCTGGGTCTGTCTTCTAGCATATAAAGCCAGAGAGAGAATTTTGAAAGAGAAAGAATGATGTGCATTCATTCAAGACCTTGCATGATCTCAACATCTCAAAATACCTCTGAAAAGCAACAACTTGTATTTAAATAGCACCTTTTTTTAATGTAAGGACATGACTGGTGCTTCACAAGCATATCATAAAGCAAAAAGTATGACACTAAGCTGTATTTGAAATACGTGAGGTGCTGGAAAAGCACAGCCAGTCAGGCAGCATCCGAGGAGCAGGAGAGTTAATGTTTTGGGCATAAGCCCTCTGTCAAAGAGAGTGGTTTTACAGTGTGCCTTGTAAAGGAGGAAAGGGAGGCAGAGAAGCAGCTGAGATGCAGCGGTTATGGGAGTGTACATCAGGTCAGGGTGAGAGGGCAAATATTTTAGAGGGTGGAAAGTCTGGTGGAGATTGCAGTGAAAACCTGGAGGCCAAGACAAAGTGGGTAATTGTTGGGGTTCTGTTCGCCGAGCTGGGAATTTGTGTTGCAGACGTTTCGTCCCCTGTCTAGGTGACATCCTCAGTGCTTGGGAGCCTCCTGTGAAGCGCTTCTGTGATGTTTCCTCCGGCATTTATAGTGATTTGTACCTGCTGCTTCCGGTTGTCAGTTCCAGCTGTCTGCTACAGTGGTCGGTATATTGTGTCCAGGTTGAGGTGCTTATTGATTGAATCTGTGGATGAGTGCCATGCCTCTAGGAATTCCCTGGCTGTTCTCTGTTTGGCTTGTCCTATAATAGTAGTGTTGTCCCAGTCAAATTCATGTTGCTTGTCGTCTGCGTGTGTGGCTACTAAGGATAGCTGGTCGTGATGTTTCGTGGCTAGTTGGTGTTGATGGATGCGGATCGTTAGCTGTCTTCCTGTTTGTCCTATATAGTGTTTTGTGCAGT
>NC_057749.1:3596084-3610928 GCF_004010195.1 Chiloscyllium plagiosum
GCAAGGACTGCACAAAACACTACATAGGACAAACAGGAAGACAGCTAATGATCCGCATCCATGAACACTAACTAGCCACGAAAAGGCACGACCAGCTATCCTTAGTAGCCACACACTCAGATGACAAGCAACATGAGTTTGACTGGGACAACACTACTATTATAGGACAAGCCAAACAGTGAACAGCCAGGGAATTTCTAGAGATATGGCACCCATCCACAGATTAAATCAATAAGCACATCGACCTGGACCCAATAAACGGCCACTGCAGTGGACAGCTGGAACTGACAACCGGAAGCGGCAGGTACAAATCACTACAAATGCCGGAGGAAACATCATAGAAGCGCTTCACAGGAGGCTCCCAAGCACTGAGGATGTCACCTAGACAGGGGACGAAAAGTCTGCAACACAAATGCCCAGCTCGGCGAACAGAACCACAACAACGAGCACCCAAGCTACAAATCTTCTCACAAACACTGAAAGTGGGTAGTCAGTAACTTTAGTGGGAAGATGATCGAGAGACCATCAGACTGGCCTTGTAGACAAAATGAGGTCTGAGAAGACTTGACTGGGGACAGGAGCGAAACTGGAGAAAGATGGAAATTCCCAGCTAGTGAAGGTAAAGAACGTGATGTGGTGCTAACTCCACTGTACTATATTGATGCACAGACCTCAGCTAATGCTCTGGAGATATGGGTTCAAATCCTATCATTGTATCTATTGGAGGTTTAATTCAGCTAATTAATACATCTGAAATGTTGAGTAGTGTCAGTAATGGTAACCTTGAAATTAACATCAATGGTCATAAAACCCATCTGATTCACTAGTGTCCTTTTGTAATTGGAGGAAATCAACTGTCCTTACCTGGTGTGGCCTGCATATGCTCCCAGACCCACAGGAATGGGGTTAACTCTCATATGCCATGTGAATGGGAATCAGTGGCCTAGTGGTATATTGCTGGACTGTTAACCCAGACATCCGGATAAAGTTCTGTGCACCTGGGTCCAATTCACCCGTTGGCAGTTGGTGGAATTTGAATTCAATAAATACCTGGAAATAAAAATCTAATGATGATGACTATGAATCCATTGCCAATTGTCATAAAAAAACCATCTGGTTCACTAATGTCCTTGGGAAGAAAATCTCCCATCCTTACCTGGTCTGGCCTACATGTGACTCCAAACCCACACCAATGTGGTTGATTCTCAAATGCCCTTTGGGCGATTAGGAATGGGCAGCAAATGCTGCCTAGCCAGTGATGCCCTCCTCTTGTGACTGAATAAAGAGGGGGAAAAAAAAGGCCTAACAAGCCACACCGTTCCATGGTAGCTAGGGAATGTGCACAAACATGGTCCTTGTTCATGACACCCATTTCCCAATGGGAAGGGGGAGGCAGCAGATGATGTCACCTTGATTGTAGTGGCCAAGAATTCGAGCCCATTGCCCTCCACCCTTTCCTCCACCAAGCAGTGAGGTCATTGTCTCATCTGCCTTGATTTTTATTTTGTTGCAATCTCTGGAGTGAGGGTTGAACCTCCAAGCTTCGGGCTCTGAGACTGGAGACCTCCCATCGAGCCTGTGGTGTGCAGAACGGTCTTTTTTTTTAAAAAATTTTTTTTTTCCTTGTTCTGTATGGTGGGAGCACTGTTCTGAAATTTTTATTTCCTTTTATTTTTCTAATTTATTGCTATGAGTT
The DNA here is from genome assembly GCF_004010195.1 of Chiloscyllium plagiosum. Taxonomy (NCBI): domain Eukaryota; kingdom Metazoa; phylum Chordata; class Chondrichthyes; order Orectolobiformes; family Hemiscylliidae; genus Chiloscyllium; species Chiloscyllium plagiosum. The sequence goes on from NC_057749.1 coordinate 3,597,781, forward strand.
TGTTCTTTTGAATTTCTGAAATGCTGGACTTTTATTTTGCTAATTTTTCTTCTTTCAGAATCTGTACCTTTTTTTATACCTAAAACGCTGCCATAAGTGGTGACTTGTAAAATTTTCACTATACTCATGTGAGCACATGTGACAGTAAAGCTAATTTAATTTAAGAATGTACAGAATCCTAAACAACAAGTCCAAGTATACAATCTACAGAATGAATGAATAAACATATTATAAGAGCTGGGGTGAAATGTATAAAATATACTCTCAAATCACAACCGTAATGGAGACCACTATACACATAGAATAGTGTACATCATGGCACTGTTAGAATAAATTGTATTTCACATTATCTTTTCATAGTGTTGTGCTCTGCTTTCAGTCATTCCATCTGTAGTTTAAGACATCTTTGATTTGAATTTCAAGATTGGAATTTTCCAGATTCGAGCCAGCGACTTGCTGCTCTAGATTCGATCGAGATGTTTGTGGGGGAATGCAAGTTTTTGGGTTATTCAAGGGAGAAATGACCACATTATGTTAGTTTGCTGCAGACAAGTATGTACCATCTAGAAAAATCATTGCAGCAGCTTGACAACATCTTTCAAAACGTATAATCTCCATCTTCCAGAACTGCATTCAATTGTGGTCTCTTTGCTATCGGACAGATGTTGCTAAACTTGGAAAAAGTTCAGAAAAGGTTGATAAGGATGTTGCCAGGGTTGAAGGGTGTGAGCAATAGGGACAGCTGATTAACCTGGGACTATTTTCAGTGAACTTGAACCTTGCTATGAAGATGCCCGTATCCTATCGGTGAATAATCAAGAATCTTATCATCCGTTTGAACACCACTAAGCATCCGTCCCAGAAGGAAGCATATGCAGCTGTATTGGATCAAATCCCAGGTACTGACTGCAGTGATTGTAATGAGGTCAGCCAGGTTGACATCATTGAATATGAGTTCCATGATTCCAGATTAACAGCCCCAATCAAGGGGCCCTGGCTGACAGATAAAAAACAGGGGTGTTCGACATCCTGGCACTTTTGAGAGCTGACTCTGAGAAAGTTGACTCTTCTTTTGTAAATAAAGGGTGATTCTAAAGATGGGTTACCTCTGTGGAATTATTTCAAAATGCTGCTGAAGAAATTTGTTTACAACAGTTGTCTTTGGTTTGGGGTAAGCATATCTGGCATCATGCCATTATTGGGAAGCTTAACCCATGCGAACCTTCCATCAAAGATTGGGCCCAGAATGTGGAAAGGATGCATTACCTTTCTTGGGGTGGATGAAAAGCAATGAGTATTTCTCGTGACAGCTTGGGGACCTGCAATGTTTTTGGTCATTAGGAGACCCATTTATCCTGAGGCAAAAGATACAAAAACCTTTCAAGAGTTGATGGATTTAGTTAAGGAGTGTTATGACTCCAAGCCTCCTCCCAATTCTGAGATGCTATCGGTTTTATTCAGCAATTTGAGAACCAAAGGAATCTGCACCGGGAGTTTTGATAAGATAACCGCAGAGGGATGCGACTTTGGTTTAACCCTTAATGAGATGCTGAGAGACCGTTTGGTATGTGGGGTTAATGATGTAACAAAACACAGAGTGCCTGTTTGCTGAAGCCCAACTGGACTTCAAACAGCCACTGCAACTGCCTTTGTCACTGGAAAATGCAGCAAGTGGAGCATATGAGTTATAGGATGTTCCAATGGAAGTGGACACCCTCGCCAATCCGACTGAGCTTGAGGAATACCACTCAATTGAAGGCAATTGCATTGCCTCACTCAGGACATATCCTGAACAGAAGGACTCTAGATCAGCCCACAGCAAAACCCCAAAACAAAGCCAGGGCTGGCAAGCCATTGCAGTTGCTGCTGGTCGGCGGACTTGAGACCGCGAAAGAGTCCCACTAGACCTAAATGGAATAAGAGACCTCATAGGCTAGTATATAACAGTCAAATTGCTCAGCAACATCCAAATCAGAACAAATGTTTGGTTCAATGGTCCCCTGGTTCTAATGGAGTTCAGTATTGGTGTGGCTGTTTCAGTGATCACAGAACCAGTCTTCAAAGTTCACTCTGGACTCCAATCGTTAAGTTTGCACAAGGCCTCAGTTAGACTGAGAACCTATACCAGGGAACCTTTACAGAATAAGAGTATAATTTTGTTTCCAGTCTTGTATGAGAAGCAGCTGTTTCAATTACCACTGATTCAAGCTTGATGCGGAAAAATTCATTTCGATTAGCTCAACATTTTTCGATTGGAAAATGGCTGTCTGAGTGAACTCCAAATTAAACACCTAGACATATTTCAGGGAGGTCGAGGGACTATCAAGGAAGCCATGGCCACGTTTCATGTTGACCAGGTAGCAATTCCGTGACTCTGCAAGGCCCGACCAGTGCCATTTGCATTGTGTGCAAAGGCAGAGGCATAAATCGGGAGGCTGGATAGCAAAGGAGTCATGAAGCCAGTAAAGTTTGTGAAATAGGCAGCACTGGTATTATCAGTTGTGAAGCCCGCGGGGTCTGTTTCTTTTATTGGGGACTTTAAACAAATGGTAAACAGCTTCTCGCAGCTCGATAAATATTCAATCTATTGTGCTGAGGATTGATGCACACACAAAGCTGAGGGGAGCTGTCCTTCATGAAGCTGGACATGAGTCATACTTACCTGAAATCAATTACTGCAATTTAATACTCAAGGCATTGTACCAATATATGAGACTGCCATTTTGGGTATTGTCAGCCTGCGCAATCTTTCAGCCGATGATGGCGAACATTTGACGAGGTCTACCTCAGGTCACCAATTATTTAGATGACATGTTAAAGCAGGGAAGATCAATAAGAAGCACGAAGAGAACATGGACATAGTCCTTAGACATTTCTCCCAGGTGGGCGTATACAATGGAAGGGAATAATGTGTGTTCCAAGTGACCTCCTCGGGCTACAGAGTCGACAAGACTGGGTCACAACTCGTTGGAAGACAAAGTGAGGGTGATCAGAGGTGCCCCGGTTCCCACGCCTGTACCAAGCTCAGGTCTTTCCTTGGGCTGGTGCATTATTACAGAAAGCTCATACATAACCCTGGCCTCCATTCTCGCAGCTTTTGCATCAATTCCTCAAGAAGGGTCAGCCTTGGAATTGGTTGTGTCGCCAAGCTATATCTTTCAGAGAAGTGAAGAAACAGCTATCCTCCTCTAAAGTGTTGGCACACTGTTATCCCAAGTGAGATCTGATATTGTCATGCAATGCCTCTCCATAGGGCACTAGGATAATATTAGCTCAAGTGGCCCAGTGGAGAGGGACACCCCACAGTGAATGCATCCAGGATTTTGGCTAATGCACAGTGTAAATACATCCAGTTAGAGAAGGAAGGTTTGGTGGTCATATTTAGTGTCAGGAGGTTCCACCAATACTTTTGTATGGATGCAAATTTGTAACAATAATGGACCACAAACCACGACTAGATCTTGGAGGACAAGTAGGAACACCGTCTGGGAGGCCGAATAGCAAATGTGGCTGCATTGAGCTGCCTCCCACTAGTAGATACACCACCAGTGGTACCACCACTGGAAGAGTCTGTCTTGGTTTTAAGTATTCTGGACACGCTCCCAGTCATAGCTGACTATATCAGATATTGGACACAGAAAAACTTGGTCCTGGCAAACCTGAAACAACTGGTGGTGATAGAGGAATCCCAATGGCCATCACATCCAGAATTGGAACCTTTTTGGACCTGGACAGACAAGATCACAATAGAGGATGGAATATTATTATAAGGGGCAAGAGTGATTGTCCTGAGCAAAGGTCACTGTCAGCTACTGGCTGAACTCCAGGGTCATACAGGAGTTTTTAAAATGAAGATGTTACGTCTGGTGGCCAGGATTGGATGCAGACATAGCTGTGGAAATGGTGTCACCACCCAGAGGGCAAATAAGAACAAAAATTACCATCAGCAGCTCCCCCCACATTCGTGGAAATGGCTGGGTAAACCCTGGATTTGGTTACACGTTGACTACGCAGGCCCTTTCAATGGGTTCAATGTTAATAGTCATTTTGTCCAGTCAAAGTGGCGAGACATGCATAGAGTTCATTTGTCAAACACAGGACTGACTATCAAAAAGCCGTGCACCTGCTTTGCAATACACGACTCCTGGAAGTGTGTTTTTTCTCTCTGTCTCTCTCTCTCTTTCTTTCTCTCTTCCTCTCATTCTTTCGCGCTCTCTCTTTCTTTCTTTTTTCCTCTCGCTCTGTGTTAAGCATTGAAGATACCTTTGGAGTCTGAGAATGTCGCTGTTTTGATGTCATTGCAGTCTGAAGCGAATGAATTTCTTCCGAGATGCTCAGAGTGCAAGAAGTGAGCTACTGTGCATTATCTGTTGTCTGTATCCAAGGCAGGTTGGAGGAACCTGACCCGGTGCTAAAACATCTGAGGAAGAGCTTAAAAAAAAGTCTTGGTTCTTTAGAGAAAGTGAGTTCCCTGACTGGGGTTGTTTTTCGGGCCCAATCAGGGATCCCTGGCTGACAGACTTTAAAAAAGGAGAGTGTCAGAGGTTCTGTTCTCTCTGAGAGCTGGATCAGTGTCAAGGGCCCATCATTTTGTGACTGGATACTTCCTCTGTGCAGTCATTTCATTGACCTTGTTCATATCCAACTTCTGTCTGTTTTAAACACTGTTCCCTGGTAATGATGTGTCTGCAGAACCTTTTCATCAGGAACCAACAAGCAACCAACTTGCAGGTTGGTCCTCTCAAATAAACTAAGCTTCTTTATTCCATTTTCCAACTGATCCCCACAGTCCGAAAGTCATCAATAGCTTATGGTTCCCAGTTCACGGCTTCAAACCAAACTTGGTAAAAAAGAATAAATTCCAGCTTCAATTAGGATGGCCACATCTTACCAGAGCTTCCCTAGAGAGAGAGTGAGTGGACAAACTTCACAGAATAATATAACCGCAAAACATAAAAGACCATTTGGCTCCTCCTTTGTTTGAGCTATTGTATCATTCCCTGCTCTTTTTTCTTTATAACCCTTCAAATTTCCATCCTTTTTTTTTTGTTGTTGTCATACTGCGTGCAGTTCTGATCACCCCACTATAGAAAGAATCTAGTTAAACTTGAAAGAGTGCAGAAAAGATTCACCTGGACTGGAAGGTTTAATAAGGAGAGGCTGGATAGGCTGACTGCGACTCTTTTCCCTGGAGCATAGGAGACCTGAGGGGTGGCCTTATAGCAGTCTATAATATCATGAGAGATATAGTTAAGGAAGATAGCCAACAGCTTTTCCCTGGAGTAGGGGTGCCCAAAATTAGAGGGTATTGGTTTAAGGTGAGAGGGGAGAGACACAAGGGTCCTGTGGGGCAGTTTTTTCACATAGAGGGTGGTGAGGTCTGGAACAGACTGCTGGATGAAGTGGTGGAGGCAAATACAATTTTGTTATTTAAGAACCATTTGGATAGGTACGTGGATGGGATAGGTATGGAGGGATATGGAGCTAATGCAGGCCAATGAGACAAGTTTAATTGTGAAAACAGAGCAATGTGGACAAGTTGGGCTGAAGGGCCTGTTTCCATGTTGTAAATCTCTGATTTTTTGACTTCAGTTCGTTTTGGATACGAAAAGAGAAGAAAAGATTAAACACTTTTTTTTTCTGTGAGATGCTGTCACTGTTTTGCCTGGACTTACTGTTTAAAATCTGAACAAAAAGGTGATATTTGAACAGGGCAGTTTGATCCTAGTCTAATAAGAATGTGAATTAACAAGAACGAGATGCCTGAAGTGTATTGTTCTTGACATAACTGGAATAACAATGGTCTTCGCTGTCAGTTCTGTATCTGAGTGCAGTGCCATAACACTGGAGTGTCTGCCAGGTCAGAGAACATCACTAAACACATGACACAGAATTGTTTATCATCAGAAGTGAATTTTTGATATATTACAATCGGATGAGGACTAATTTTGTATTCAAAAACATTAAATGTTAACCTCATTGGAAGAGTTTTGTGTAATTTCAGTCCTGCAATGTAAATTAGTTCCAGCTGTGGCTAGATTAAACCTCCTTGGCTATCAGGCTATTGGGAAGAACACTTGGCGTTCCATCATAATAGCCCTATTATTCCATTATTTCACTCTCTTGGGTTGATGACAGCTGCTATTGTTTCATGAAGTGATGTCAGTTTCAAATATAGTGCACAGCTTTGTTCATAGTGCAGGTTTTCGCATTGAATTTGATGACAAAGACCAGAATACAAGTGTTTTTTTTTCAATTTCTTGCTGTGAATTTGGCACTTTTCATTGTGAAAGATGTCATTGATGTAGGAACTCTATTTTAGCACCCAGAGTTGGGTATCAAGCTCCCTCCTAGCAGATACAGCAGTGGCTAGTTACAAGAGTGACTAATTGAATCATGGTGTTTGAGCAGGTTCCTGTTCTGTAATACTTGGTCATAGCGAGTTTTGAGAAAATTTGTAACTCAGGTTGAGGTTTTGAATGTAGGTTTGCTCACTGAGCTGAAAAGGTTCATTTCCAGACGTTTCGTTCCCTTGCTAGGTAACCTCTTCAGTGGTAAAAATGTGTTGCTGGAAAAGCGCAGCGGGACAGGAGAATCGACGTTTCGGGCATAAGCCCTTCTTCAGGAATGAGTATTCCTCATTCCTGAAGAAGGGTTTATGCCCGAAACGTCGATTCTCCTGTTCCTTGGATGCTGCCTGACCTGCGCTTTTCTAGCAACAAATTTTCAGCTCTGATGTCCAGCATCTGCAGTCCTCACTTTCTCCTCGAACATCTTCAGTGGACCTCACGCAAAGCAATGCTGAAAATTCCTGCTTTCATATTTATATGTATTGGGTTTCTTTGGGTTGGTGATGTCATTTCCTGTGGTGAAGTCACTTCCTCTTCCTTTTCTCAGGGGGTGGTAGATGGAGTCTAACTTGATGTTTGTGGATAGAGTTCTGGTTGGAATGCCATGCTTCTAGGAATTCTTGTGCGTGTCTTTGTTTGGCTTGTCCTAGGATGAATGTATTGTCCAATTCGAAGTGGTGTCTTTCCTTATCCATATGTGAGGACACTAGTGAGAGAGGGTCATGTCTTTTTGTGGCTAGTTGGTGTTCATGTATCCTGGTGGCTATTTTTCTGCCTGTTTGTCCAATGTAGTGTTTGTTTCAGTCCTTGCATGGTATTTTGTAAATGACGTTAGTTTTGCTCATTTTTTGTATAGGGTCTTTCAAGTTCATTAGCTGCTGTTTTAGTGTGTTGGTGGGTTTGTGGGCTACCATGATACCAAGGGGTCTGAGTAGTCTGGCAGTCATTTCCAAGATATCTTTGATGTAGGGGAGAGTGGCTAGGGTCTCTGGATGTGTTGTGTCTGCTTGTTTGAAAAACCCAAACATATAAATAGAAAGCAGGACTTTTCAGCATTGCTTCGCATGAGGTCCACTAGATGTGACCTAGTAAGGGAACAAAGCGTCTGGCTTTCAGCTCAACGAGCAAACCTACATCGAATACTTAGTCATGTCAGCTTGGGTGACAATAGTAGCCTTTTGGTGACATAAGAACATTAGAACTAGGAGCAGGAGTAGGCAATCTAGCCCTTTGAGCCCACTCAACTATTCAATAAGATCATGGCTGATCTTTTCTTGGCTTCAGTTCCACTTATCCACCCTCTCACCATAACCCTTAATTCCTTTACTGTCCAAAAAATTATAATCTTAGCTTTAAAAGCATTCAATAAGGAAGCCTCCACTACTTCACTGGGCAAGGAATTCCACAGATTCATAACCCTCTGGGTGAAGAAGTTCCTTCTCAATTCAGTCCGAAATCTGCTCTCCTTCTTGTCCTAGTTTCACCTGCCAATGAAAACATCCTCTCAATTCCATCTTATCTATTCCCTTCATAATTTTATGTTTCTGTAAGATTCCCCCCCCCCCCCCCCAATTCTTTAAATTCCAATGAATGTAATCCCAGTCTACTCAGTCTGTCCTGATACGCCAACGCCCTCGACTCTGGAATCAATCTAGTGAACCTCCTCTGTACCTCCTCATGTGCCAGTCCATCCTTTCTCAAGTAAGGAGACCTAAACTGTACGCTGTACTCCAGATGTGACCTCCATCAGCAGCCTATACAGCTGCAGCAAAAGCTCCCTGCTTTTAAACTGAATCCTTTAGCAATGAAGGTCAAAATTCTATTTGCCTTTAATTACCTATTGCACCTGCAGACCAACCTTATGTGATTCATGCAAAAGGACACACCGATCCCTCTGCATGCTGCAATCTTTTTTACCATTCCAATAATAGTCCTATTTTACTGTTCTTCCTTCCAAAATGAATGACTTCACATTTATTAATATTATACTCCATCTGTCAGACCTATGCCCACTCACTTCAAGTATCTATGTCCCTTGGCAAAGTTTCAGAGTTCTTTGCACACTTTGCTCTGTCACTCATCTTAGTGTCATCCGTAAACTTTGGTAAATTACACATGGTCTCCAACTCCAAGTCATTTGTGTAAATTATGATTAGTTACAGTCCCAACACTGGTCCCTGAGGCACACCACTAGTCACTGATCGCCAACCAGAAAAGCTCTCATTTATTCCCTCTCTTTGCTTCCTGTTATTTAACCAATTCTCTATCCATGCTAATACTTTGCCCACAACACCTTGCATTTTTATCTTATGCAGCAGTCTTTTGTATGGCACTTTGTTGAATGCCTTTTGGAAATCTAGATGCACCACATCTCCTGGGTTCCCTTTGTCGACTATGCTCATAATATCTTTACAGAATTCCAGTAGATAAGCATGATTTGCCCTTCATGAACGTATGCTGCGTCTGCCCAATGGGACGATGTCTTGCTATTTCTTCCTTGATAACAGATTCAAGCATTTTCCCCACTACAGAAGTTAAGCTAACCAATGTATAATTCCCCATCTTTTGCCTACCTACTGTTTTTTTTAAACAGTGGCATCACATTTGGTGATTTCCAATCTGCTAATATCTGATTCCCCAACCTTAGGAAAAAGACTGAGTGCATTCACCATATCCATGCCTCTCATGATCTTTATACACTTCTATAAGATCCCTTTTTTTTTAAACAAGTGCTGATTTATTTCTCGAATTTATTGTTTTTGAGGAGCTACAGTTAGGGAACCTGTAAATCACTTCAATCAATTTCTATTTTCCCTTAACTATCTCTTATCTTCACTCAGTGATTCTACATTTTGATCTTTTGGACAAGAATAATTTCTCACTACTATATTTCTTTTATCCTTTATTAATAGAGCTACCCAGCAATCTCCTTTCTAACCTTTTGAAAGTGTCAAATATCCTTGAATATTCAGTTGTTAGCTTTGGTCACCTTGTAACCATGTAGCTGTATTAGTGATCATGTCTTGGCCATTTATTTCTATTTGTGCTATCAGTTTACTGACCTTGACATAAAGTGCTTTGTGCTTTAATTCTGTCCTTCTTACTACCTTTTGGTTCTTTGAGCGCATTTGCTGGTGTGCTATCCTGTCATACTTGGATTATTTTTATCTGGATTGCCACCCTGTACCATTGCCTTAGATTTGTCCTTTCTCTTTAACATGCCAAATCTTTGTGCACTGTTTAAAGTCTTCTCTACAAACCTAGCTATTTGGTTTTCAGGTGCATTAGTCTCAGCGTGGTTCAAATGAGGGCAGTCCCAATGGAATAGATCCCTCTTTCCCAAGTACTGGTACCAATGCTCCATGATTTGAAATCCACTTCTCCCCACACCAACCTTTTTGAATCACACATTCAAATGTCTCTGATTTTATTTACCTTCCACCAATGTACTTGTGACTCGGGAGTAATGCAGAGATTTATACTTTCTGTGGTTCTGCCTTTTAATTCTGCTCTTCTCTGCTCTTGCTCTCAGTAGCTCCCTTGTTCGTAGTTCTATCTAATACTGTTAGTGTCTACATGGGCCATAACAATTGGATCCTTTCCTTTCCACTCCAAGTTGCTCCACAGTTCTGAGGACTTGTCCTTTAATCTTGGCATCGGGAGGCAACACAGAGCTCTGAAGCTGTGATCCATTATGTATATTGCTCTTTTATGCAACTCCATTGCTTCCAAGCTCCCCACACCAAATAGCCCCCATAACCCTGGTGCTGCGGTCCCTTTGTTCATCCTTCGTGCAGTCTCTGTTCCTGTCCACAGAGACCAGAAGAACCTTGAACCTGTTGGACAACTGCAAAGCCTGAGACTCTCTTGGGGCTAAGCCCCAAGAATGAAAATTTGTTGTCATTTGGACTCTACAGTGACCAACACAGTGAAAACCTCCAACTGTCGCTACAAACTGACGCCATGTTGAATAGTTTAAGAATAAAAAGGTAAAGCTGAAAGAGATTCCATCTTTGTTCTGCTGCCTCTGCCATATGTCCTGAGCAACGGCACCCCTCTGCTGCCTGCACCAGACCCACCAATTTTGGAGTCGCTATTCTTCCATCTCTTTGTCGGGCCCAACTCGCTGTTGGGTTGGCGATGCTATGTTGGACCTATACTCGCCCTGTAACCAGGAACCCCTGGCTCCACTGCTGCCTCCTCAGCAATAACGAGGAGTCCCAGGCTCCAGGCCTACCACAAGCGAGATCCACTTCCTCACTGATAATCAGGAGTCCCCACTCTGGGCCTACCGTAAACAGGAGTCACCGCCTCGCCATTAACCAGGTGTTCCAGGCTCCAGGTCTACCGCAACCAGGAGCCCATGCTCCGGGTTGACCGGAACCAGGAGTTACTGCCTCACCTGATCAGCAGGATTCTTCAGGATCCACTGCCTCACAGATTACCAGGAGTTCCGGACCTGCCGCAGCCAGGAGTCCTTGGCTTTCCTGCTGCCACTGCCTTGACGATGCCTGGAGTCCCTGCTCTGGGCTGACTGCAACCAGGAGTCCCTGGCTTTGCTGCCCGGTCAGGCTGCAGCCTTGTCATGTGTGTCACTCTACCTTCCCTCCTCTGCAATGTCACCTTCTCTGCCACCATGAAGAAAAAGAAGAAAAAAGGATAAGGAAAGAAGGGAGGAAGCAGCCAGTCTGGACTGGACGGGCTTAGGACCCCATAGGCTGCCAACTTTGCCGGTGCCGCCATCTTGGTCCCTGTCCACAGACCAGATCTCAAGTACCTAACCGTGGGTGGTGTGACTGCCTCCTGTATCCAGGTAACCTTCTTCCTCCCTGATGTATCGGTGTCCAAAGTTCTGCAAGTGTTATGAATGCATGTTTTCTGCATTTAAGTGAAATTTGCTCCTGCCATATTTGAAGAGGTCCACTATCTATTCAAATAATATGTTAAATAATGTCCGTTAAAATCTGCAAGTATGTTTCATTCAAATATGCAAAGTATGTATCTAACTAATTTCACACAACACTTCAAGACTCTTGAGAGGCGTAATGTTCATGGGGTTTTGGATCAAAGCAAGTTTACTTGTTCTTTGTTGCATATTATTATTGCATGTATATGGGTGATTTCAGACACCAATATTTACAGAGTTAACTGTTGATGAATTGGGGATACAATAGTGTAAGTCAATGGGAAGCTGTCTCACCTTTGAATTAGAAAGTTCTGACTTCAAGTCCCACTCCAGGTAAGTCAAGAGTGACACTGAGGGGTGCTATACTTTGGGGGGGTATCATCTTTCCAATGAGATGTTAAACTGAGGCTTGATCTGCTCTCTCAGGTGGACAAAAAGCTTTCCTTTGTGATAAAGGACAGTGGTGTTGTCCCTGCTGACTTGGTCAATATTTACCTCTGTATCCACGTTACGAAAGCAGACGATCTGGTCATTATGACATTTTCTGTTTATGGTAGCTTGCTATTCACACGGGCAGCTGTATTTCCTAATTACTGCAGTCATTGCATTTCATTGAACTGAATGTTGGGATACCCTTTAATCATGAAAGGTGCTTGGTAGGTCCAAGAGCTTCCCCTTTATCCACCTGGGACTATTGGTTTCAGTAAAGCGAACACACTGATATTTGCAGTTGATTCTTTAAAGGATGATCAAACTGCTGCACTTGTTTTCCAGTTTCATTCCTCGCTGATTATCAGGAATTCCATTCTGTTGCATGTAATAAAATTCCACTGCTTTATATCTGCATTAGTTCAATATTTTGTTTTCTCTGCGCTCAGTCCTCCCACCGTTCATGAACAGACAAAGGAGGAACTGCCGCATGAGGGGAAAGCCAACTGTGGAATTGCAAGAATAGTATGTGTGTGGGGAAAGTGGAGGGTTGAGGTGGCTCCTTAGATTTAGAAATGGAGCCCAAATGCTGATTTATTGCTGAGTGCATCAAACAGTTTCTGGTCTCTGACCAGGAGCTGAGGTGGTTTCAGGTCCGTTCAGAATCCTGGCAGCATTCCCATGTCTGGCGTGCTTAATGTTCCAGTGTTGACACTGGATTCAAGAAAGTGTGCAAAAATGATAAGTACTTGGGAAGTCACATTCACTACAATGTGTGATGGCTCCTGCCGACGTGGCTGGTATTCTTATTGGATAGATATGCAACTCTGGTCAGATACTTAGAGTTCTCATATCAAGGCTTTGTAAAAGTAATCAAAATAAGCGTTCATTCTGGGTGGAATTTCCCAGAACAATTTGAAACCATTCCGTACAATTTGAAACCAGCTTCTCCAGTATACCGTCGCAGAATGTCACCAGATTTTATGGTGGAGTGGGCCTTTTGGAGGTGGTGTTACCAATTTGGTGTCGGAGAAGCTGAAGAATTCAACCTCCACCCCAGATCGTCCTAGAGTGTAGGAATTTGAATAGGGTCCCAAGTACTCATTAAACATCTAATGTCTGACATTTCACTCTTGTGCGCTTTGTGCTCTGTGTGTCAATTCAACCTCCACCCCAGATCGTCCTAGAGTGTAGGAATTTGAATAGGGTCCCAAGTACTCATTAAACATCTAATGTCTGACATTTCACTCTTGTGCGCTTTGTGCTCTGTGTGTCTGTCTGTCTCTGTGTGTCTGTCTGTCTCTGTGTGTCTGTCTGTCTCTGTGTGTCGCCCTCTGTGTGTCGCCCTCTCTGTGTGTCGCCCTCTCTCTCTCCCTTTTGCTCCCTTTCATCTCTCACTTTCTTTCTTCTCTCTCTGTGTCTCTCCCTCTTTTTCGTTTTCCTTCCTTCCTTCCTTCCTTCCT
>NC_057749.1:3613594-3645763 GCF_004010195.1 Chiloscyllium plagiosum
CTCCTTTTTTCCCCCTCATATGTGTCTGTGTGTCTCTCTCCTTTCCCCCGGCCTCTCCTTTTTTCCCTCCCATATGTGTCTGTGTGTCTCTATCCTTTCCCTCGGCCTCCAATCCGTAGCAGACTGCCCTGCAGACCTTGTGATAACCTGCTGAGTATGCTGGGGTGCTGAAGACTTCTTCTCCTTACTTTTTGTATTTTGCTTTGATTTTGTTTTTGATCGCACCCATTAATGACATATAAAAGGAAATCAGTAACATGTGTTGACTAAAGGGAAGCTTTAAGTAATTGCTACGGAATTGGTGAATATTGGCATGTGAGCAAATATTTTCTTGAATCAAATGTTCCTAACTATAAAAGCAGGAATGAATATGGCACTAAACCGAGACTTTGTCTGCTACAGTAAATTAAAGAGCTCTGAAACTCTCCACAACACTATTTGGTAGAGAGCAGGAACAATATTCCTTGCCATCAGTCTGTTTATCTGGTGCTAGTTGAGAAAGCAATATAGCCACTCCCTGCTCCTACCTGGATAAATACTTGGCCATTGCTGTACTTCGTGAGTGGCGGCCCAGGAGATAGAGCCGAGATTGAAGGCACAACCCAATGAGAGAACTAATCGCTGAGGCAGGCTGAAATATTATCCTAACAAAGTCGGATACACTGGTGGCTCAGTGGTTGGAACTGCTGCCTCACCGTGCTAGGGACCTGGGTTCAATTCCAGCCTCAGACAATCATGTGGAGTTTGCATGTTCTCCCAGCGTCTGCTTGGCTTTTCATTGGGTGCTACGGTTTCCTCCCACAGTACAAAAATGTGCAGGTTAGGTGGACTGGTCATGCTAAACTGCCTGCGTGTCCAGGGATGTGCAGGCAAGGTTGATTGGCCATGGGAAGAGCAGGGTTACAGGGTTAGGTGGTGCAATGCTCTTTGGAGGGGTGGTGTGGACTCGATGGGCCGAACGGCCTCCCTCCACACTGTAGGGGTTCCTAGATTCTCTGAAAGTCATTAATAAAGTTGCCAGGTCCTAGCAATCCAGTGCCTGAAACTGAGGCAATTTCTTTGTAGTTGACATGTTGTTTTGTGGGTGGGGTGGCGGTGCAGTGGTCATGTCACTGCCCGGTATTCCAATGCTTTGAGGAGCAGGAGTTCAGATCCCAGCTTGAGCAGCTGATGGGATTGAAGTTGAAACCCAAAGTTATGACGGCTGGTATTAATGGTGACAATAAGGCTATGATTGAATGATGTGAAGACCCCATCCAGTTCATTGTTCTCCTTTTCAGGATGGAAAAGTGCCATTGGTACCTGGTGTGGGGTCTTCAAACCTAAGATAGCTGCTCTTTGGTCCAGTGAGGGCAATTAAAGATGGCCAAGTAAGGTGGACTGCAGCAGTTCAAGAAGGCAGCTCACCACCACCTTCTCAAGGGCAGCTAGGGACGGGCAATAAATTCTGATCAACCAGTGAGTGCCAACATCACAAATGAATTTTCAAAAACCGCTAACTTTTCCAGTGACACCTGTGAAAGGGCAAAGGCAGAAGTTTTGGATTGTTACTTGAAAGTTCTGGTTTGAGATTGGGGAAGAAAAAAATGTCATAATTGCACGCTGCTTGGGGGAGGTGTGGGAAGAATCATTAGAATCAATGTGGAGGCAGGCCATTCAGCCCATCAAATCCACGGTCATCTTCCAAAGAGTGTGCCACCCAGGTCAACCCCACCAACCCTACCCTGTAACCCTCCATGTCCCATGGCTAATCCACCTAACCCGCACATCTTTGGACTGAGAGGAAATCCATGCAGACACAGGGAGAATGTGCAAACTCCACACAGACAATAGCCCAAGGGTGGAATTGAACCCTGGTGCCGTGAGGCAGCAATGCTAACCATGAGCCACTGTGCAGTTGAAACAAAATTGCAATGGGTAACATCACTTCATACAAGTTGAAATAAATGTGTTTTTAAAAATCTGCAAAAGCATATATGGTTTATAAAATTGCATTCTGTAAGCAAGGAGCTTTTTGCTAATAACATGTAACAGGACAGGAAAAGCCCAATTAGAGTGTAATTTTGATCAAAATATAACTGATCAATTAATAATCCTATCTTGCTGGGTAGATGGAATGGAATTACTATGTTCCTAAATTTACACAAACAATTAATATTGGTCTCAATGCTGACTTCCATGGAGAGTAAAATTAGCAGTACTTGTAAAATCAGTGTTCAGTCCAACCTCCCCTTCAACAGATAGGTAAGGCTAAAATTCCCACTGAACCTATGCTGCGAAAATGGTTTAAAATTTGCGCACTCACAGTACCCTATTTTGATGTATCCATCTCGGAGAACTGCACCATCGCCTTGGAAAGGCAAAACCGAATCTGTGGAAAACCCTTCTTGCCGATGACTTGGAAATTCTTTTCTGAACCCTGTGGGTAGCCATGTTTGCTGTCAGTTGGAGAATGAGCATCAAGCACAGAGAATACTGAGAAACTCCCTGTAGGCTTGGCAGTATCTGGAGGAAGAAACAGAGTTAATGTGTAGAGTCTAGTAACCCTTTGTCAGAATTCAGTTAATATTGGCCTCGCTTGGATTTCAATGGAGAGTGAAATGGGCATAACCTGCGAAATCAGCATTCAGTCCAGTTTCTCCTTCAACAGATAGATTAGGCTCAGGTCTGAAGACATAATATCAGACTCCATACTCCCTCTCTTCCTCTCTCTGTACAGATGCTGCCAGACTTGCTGAGTTTCTCCACCATTCTTTGTTTTGTTTCAGATTTCCAGCATCTGTGGTATTTTATTTTTTATTAGATTAGATTCCCTACAGTGTAGAAACTAGCCCTTCAGCCCAACCAGTCCACACCGACCCTCCGAAGAGTAACCCATTTCCCTCTGACTAATGCACCTAACACTACGGGTAATTTAGCGTGGCCAATTCATCTGATCTGCACATCTTTTACTGTGGGAGGAAACCGGAGCACCCGGAGGAAACCCATGCAGACACTGGGAGATTGTGCAAACTCCACATAGACAGTCACCTAAGGCTGGAATTGAACCTGGGACCCTGAGGCTGATATGCTAACCGCTGAGCCACTGTGCCATCCTAACTTTTATCTTTTATATGGGAGGCAATGGCTTAGTAGTATTATCACTGGACTGTTGATTCAAAGACTCAGATAACATTCTGAGGACCTGGGTTGGCCACAGCAATGTCGTTGACTCTTAACTGCCCTCTGGGCAATTAGGGATGGGCAATAAATGCTGCCTAACCAGCGATACCCTCATCCCCTGAATATATATTTTAAAAAAAGAGCACACCACTTGGTGACATACTCCTCTTCTCCTTTCTGTGTTTGGAGATCTGCTCACTCACAAGAACTTGACCAGCTTCTGTCAGTGAAGAAAATTCCTAACCCCTGCAGCTTTCAGTGACTTATCCCAAACGCCGAGAGCTAACTGAGGTAAGCATTCTTCCGAGGTTTAATCTTGTTTGTTGTGTCAAATGCCGTTCTGCCGCCTGGCCTTCCCTAGCCATCAACTGAAACCAATTGCTACTAAGTCCAATTCATTGACATTTGAGCTGTCAGTGCTACTCTGTTTTGCTCTTTACTTTCTCCAAGTAACATGCCCTGGCTCCCCTATCCTGATAAGCAAGGGCTCTGAAACTCCCCTGTTAGTTCAGTGACCCGCTTCAGAACCTTTTCCAGAGCTGATATCTTCCTGATGAGATCAACCTCGACTTGGTCTGACAACGGCCTTGTACAAATAATTGCTTCATGTTTAATCATCCTGGCAATCAATCTGTTTACTTTTGCAACAGAACCGTGGCATTGAGGATGGACTTTCGATGACTCATACATGATAATGTTGAGGTCCTTCTCTTGCCCTGCTGTACATCGTATACACTTAACACTTGCCGTGTTATGCTATACTTGAAGAGAAATGCAGCATTAATTTCTACCAATAGTGTCTTTTCCTTTAGATATTCTGTCAATGTTACAGTGAATGATTCAAAAGCTTCGTCCCATTAAGGTTGTATTTTTTTTTAAACGTAACTGAGTGAAATAGCCTCTTGTTCAAGATGTTAATAACAATGTGTTTCTTTAGCTGAATATTTCCGACCTTTCAGTGTGAAATCTGAGCTGACACTCCAAATGCGGTATTGCGGGTCCACTGCAGAGTTTAAGATGCCATCTTTTCAGATAAGATATTAAGTTTTGATTCCACTTTCGGTGCCCAGAGCTCAAAACCCACCTTGTTTCACTAATGTCATTTCGGAGAGGCTGGCGTGTGGTTTGGCCTTAATGAGACTCCAAACTCAAAGCAATCTCTGGCTGGGTATTAGCTGCCCTCTGAGATGGCTTGGTCAGGCCAATCCAATGTATTCAAGGACAGGTTTGAATCCAGGTAATGGAAATCTTGGACAATTGGTTAGAGTCTTCTGTAGCCTCCTTTTTGAAGAAGGCCTGCTGTCAGGCACTTAAGCTAATGTGTGTCTTGTCCAGGATCGAGGGGGGGCAGAAAGTCCCATTCCCCCAATGACCTGCAATCCAGTCGGACGATGGAAGTAAGTGATTGCTATTAGCGCCCCCCATCGGTGGTGACAGTTGCTGGTAATGTACGACCAGAGGCCTAGGTGGTGGCGTTGGTTGTTCTGGGAGGGGTGCAATATTGGAAAGGCTGGAAGAAAGTGCTCTCAGCGAACTGAATCAACTGCTGAAGGATGGTATGCCTTTCAGCGAGGGCTCCACCCCTAACCACTTGGAGCCCACAAGCAAGCACGACAGGGTTTGCTTTAACAGCTTCCAGCAGGAGTGGAACGAGAACTTAAAAGGTCCCCAACGGTGATGGTCAGGGAAGATCCTCCATGAGTCTTCCTGCCAAACCTCATCACAGCAGAAGTAAGGCGGCATCGGATTCTACCACACCACGGCAGCTCGCTGCCATCTTCACAAAGGCAGCATATCCTCAACGAAATCGGAAATATCGAAGAGCGCTGAATGATTCTGTGTCCAGATGAACTTCAGTTCGCAGAATCACGGAATTGTTTGGTGGCAGAAGGAGGCTGTTGACCCATCGTACCTACACCAATTTTAATCCGGATCTCCTGCCTTTTCCTTGGGTCCTTGCACATCATTTCTATCCAAATAATCGTCCAGTGCCTCAATTGAACTTGCCTCAACCAACTTTCCAGACAAGTGCATTCTATACCCTAACTACTCGCTATGAGAAAGAGATTTCTTTCCCTCCACTTTGCTTCTTTCTCATATCACTTTCAATCTGTGCCTTTTCAATCTTTTTTCCTTATTTGACAAGTGAGAACAGCTTCTCCTTAGTTACTCCATAAACCCACTAATGGTTTTGAAAACAATTATCAATGTATCTTCATGAGACCTGTTCACGATATCATCACTATGACCTGAAAGTTTTTTTAAAAAAAAAAGGTGTCCATCTCCATGTTAACTCGGGTCACTTGAACCATGACATGTTGATGGAAGCCACTCTTGGTGCGACTCATTTGTAACTGAATAGCTAAATGCTAGCCTGGACATTGAATTACCTGTCAATCTATGTTTAAATATAACAGCGAGCTATAATAAATGTTCTTTTGAATCTTTCAATACCATGTCATCCACGTCTATTTCATATCTTACGGGAGTGAACAGAAATATTGCATTAGGGTTAGGGATGATCCTAATCCAAACCTAACTCTGCTGGAGGCTAAGTGCATATTTTGACAAAACTGTCACTGTAAAAAGGCTATTTTGTCCTGGGTTTTATTGATAGAGGTCATAAAGGCAGAGGTGCTGAACTGGCTACTGAAAATGGCTTAAGTAAATTGAGGTCTTTAGGTCTTTATGAAACAGTTGTAACAATGGAAGGGGAGTGGCCAGCTATCTCAAAACAGGCTTTCTATTTTTTTTTTGTAAACTGTAACAGTCAGGAGCTGTTTGAGTCCCAGAAGAGGTGGAAGCTTCAGTAAATGATTCCTATCTGCTACTCTCTCTGAAATCTCTCTTGATGTTATTTCCTCCTGGATTGGAGAATGGCATGCAAAAATCAGTGTCTGAATTTGTATTTTTGCCAAGGAATATTTTATGGGATGTTACTGGACTGGAACTGTTAATTAGTAATAGGTACTCTCTCTGTTATTCAGTTACGTTTTCCAATGGTTAAGTTATCCTAAATTCCTCTTTTTCTTTTGTTTTGTATTTTAACTGTAGTGTTTATATAAATTGTGTTTTGCTCAATGTCGAGTAATTTGACCAGTCACACCACATTTCGAACACAGCACTCCATATCTATCTTTAAAATAAGAAAAAGTTAGGGTCTCTGCTGCCTTAAAATATTTTGAGGCGGCCTGGTCTGGTTCATGACAGTATCAATTGAAAACTGGCAAAGTAGCAGCAAGATTTAAGGCTGATATCTTTTATGGCTCTATATTGATAGTTGGACCTCCTTTTGAAATTTAGCAATTTCAGGTCCAGTTCTAGACTCCTTGAGATGGGCTGAAATTCTGGAATATACTCCTCTTCAGATGCAGCATGATAGAAGCACGAATGAAGAAGATTTGGCCATAAATCACTGTAAAACATGTTCCTATATAATCATTGTTTTCTACGTGTGGCATGCGGTATTTGCAGATCAACCCCAGAAAAGTATTGTTCCACACAGTGGCTTTTATAGGATTCACCAGGCAACAGCTACTTTCCGACACAGTGGGTCTTTTTTTTAACGAGTGATCGGTACTTTTTGAAGTTTTGTGCTGAGATTGTTCAGGAGTGCTTTTCCAGTTTGAGGATCTGGTTGTGACTCATTGCATATAAATAGCCTTTGATTGAATGAGAACATCAGCCATTACAGTAACGCAGCAAGATGACGGGCAGGAAATGATTGATTCAGCTTGTCCCCCACAGTTCTGGCATCATCTGATGCATGAGATTTCTTGGCGCTACTCTTGGCAACTGGGTCTTTATCTTTCCGGACTTTGAAAATCTCTCCTTGCCTTTCTCCCCTCAGATCTCTTGTCAGGGGGCTTTATGCCGGATTATGTTTTGATGCTCCCCCTCTGAATCACCTTGTGATGCTTCACTGTGTTAATGGCGCTATGCAGAATCAAGTTGTTGCTCTTATGCCTCACAGTGGGACAGGCTTGAACAGCCTACTCCTTCTCCTATATTCCTGTTGCTCCAGTCACTGCTGCTCTCTCTTAACTGAGTTGAATCAGTATCTGTTTACAGCTAGACTTTGTGAACCTAAAGGCACAGGCCATGGATTAATCTGTCCGAGGTCACAGCATGACATGTTGTTCTCCGAAAAGCATTGATCTTTTGTGCACTGGTTGAAGGATGCTGCAGGCATTATGCTCAGATGTCAGACAAGAAAGGCCATGAGAATGTGAAGGATAGAAGGAAGGAGTTTCTGTATTATTATTATTCCTGAAAGGCTATAATATCACAGACTACCTGAATCTTTTGTTCAGTGTGTCTGTACTTTGTGTCTGAAGTCATCATACCGCATGAGCTTTATAAAGTAAAAGGCTCTGTATATTCATTCCTATCTGTGATGAGCCAACTACAGGGAGAGGGAAAAGAGATGGGGGGGGGGGGGGGTGCGGAGGGAAGGTTCTGTGCGCATAATATGTGTACGAATGTGCAAGTGTGTGTGTGTATATGTATATGTATATGTATATGTTGTACTTTGAACTAAGTAATTGAAATAGAGATGCCAGCCAGGCAATGTGTTGTACCCACATTGTGGGAGCTGTGGATCCTAATGGAATTCTTTGAGGCCACACCTATAGCAAGTGTTGGTGGTTTGAGGAACTCTGAGTTGATGAGCTCAAATCTGAGCTTCAAGCACTGCCACGATAGGGAAGCTAGAGTTACCTGATGCTGTGTTTCCGGAGGCAATTGCACCCCTTAAATTAACTAACTCTAAATTGATCAGTGGTCAGGGACTGGAGGGTATGACAACCAGTGGGGCACAGTGAGGGATCCAGGAGTAAGTGCCGAAGGAGCCTCAGCCATTGAGCTTTGAGATTCTTAATTCCCAGTGTAGATGAGAGTGGGGGCTATAGGGAGGCTGAGCAAACTAACCACAGTACCATGGTATAGGGAACCTTCAAGAAGGGGAGGGGGAAAAAGGAATGTGGTAGTAATTGGGGATAGGCACTGTTCTCAGTGGATAGGATCATGAGTGCTGAAGGCTGTGGTGCCTGCCTGGTGCCCGGGTTCACGATATCTCATCCAGGCTGCAGAGGAACTTGGAGTGAGAAGGGAAAGGTCCAGTTGGTCATGGTCCACATAGATACCATCGATTATAGGTGGAAAGAGGTTCTGCTGAGGGAATGTGAGCAGCCAGGGCTAAATTTAAAAAGCAGAACCAAAAAGGTGGTAATCTCAGGTCTGCTACCTAAGACACCAGCAAATTGGCACAGGATCGACCGAATTAAAAAGGTTTGTCTGGGGGAAACCGGTTCAAATTCATGAGACGTTGGCATCAGTACTGGGGAGGGAGGGAGCTGTTCAGATGGGACAGGCTTCACCTGAATCATGTTGGGACCAGAGTCTTGGCAAATCGTATAACTAGGGCAACGGATAGGACTTTACAATTAATTTACAGGGCGGCACAGTGGTTAGCACTGCTGCCTCACAGCACCAGGGACCCGGGTTCAATTCCCACCTCTGGCAGCTGTCTGTGTGGAGTTTTGCACATTCTCTCCGTGTTTGTGTGAGTTTCCTCCGGGTGCTCCAGTTTCCTCCCCCAGTCCAAAGATGTGCAGGTTAGGTGAATTAGCCATGCTAAATTGCCCGTAGTGTTAGGTGCATTAGTCAGGGGTAAATATAGGGGAATGGATCTGGGTGGGTTGCTCTTCGGAGGGTTGGTGCGGACCTGTTGGGCCAAAGGGCCTGTTTCCGCACTGTAGGGAATCTAATCTAATCGGTGGGGTGGAGGGGGAATCAGTTACATGGCCAAAGATAAGAGGGTTGGGCTCAGTTTCCAGAACAAGTAATAGGGCAGAGAGAATGGCAAAGGTTGGGAATTAAACTTCAGGCACAGCAGATGAGGGGACATCTATGAGAAGGGGCACAGTCAATGCAGGACTGAGGGTGTCATACCTATATACACTCAGTATTCGAAACAATACATATAAATGAGCTTGTAGCTGAGATTGACATTGGCAGGTAGGATGTTGAGTGTCACAGAGACATGGCTGCAAAGGGGATCAGGGCTGTGAACTAAACATCCAAAGGATACACATCCTATCAAAAGGACAGCATGGTCGCTGAATGGTTAGCACTGTTTCCTCATGGTGCTGGGCACACAGGTTCAATTCCAGCCTCAGGCCTCTGTGTGCAGTTTGCATATTCTCCCCGTGTCTGCATGGATTTCCTCCGAATGTTCCGGTTTCCTCCCACAGTCCAAAGATGTGCAGGTCAGGTGAATTGGCCATGCTAAATTGCCCATAGTGTCCAGGGATGGCTCGGTTAGGTGCATTCGTCATAGGAAACGTAGGGCAGGGGAATGGGTCTGGGTGAGATACTCTTGAGAGAGTTGGTGTGGACTTGGTGGGCCAAATGTCCTGTTTTCGTACTGTAGGGATTCTGTGGTTCTGTGCTCAGGCAGATAGGGCAGGGTTGCCTTGCTAGTAACAACTGAAAGTTCAGAAGGCATAGAATCTGTAGGGGATAGATTTGAAGAACTGCAAAGGCAAAAATACCCTGATGGGAGTTACAGTTCTCCTTGCAGTAGTAACGATGCGGGGAAGAAAATAAATTGGGAGATAGAAAAGGCACTATTACAATAATCAGGGGGGACTTCAATATGCAGGTGGACTGGGAAAAGCAGGTTGGCAGGAGGTCTCAACAAAGGAATTTATGGAATACCTATAATGATATTTTGGAACAGCAATTATGGTTTTGGTGATGTGTAATGAGGCAGACTTGACAATGGACCTTAAAGTGTAGGAGCCCTGAGGGAGCAGTGACCATAATAATATGTACAATTCACCCTGCAATTTGAAAGGGAGAAGTCTGAATCAGATGTACAATTACTGCACTTGAGTAAGGGTAACTATAAAGACGTGAGGGAGGAGCTGGTCAGAGTTGACCAGAAAAGGGAGCCTAGCAAGGAAGACCGTGAAGAACAAAGGCAGGAGTTTCTGGGAGTAATTGGAGAGGCACAGAGAAATTCATCCCAGTGGAGAAGAATTGTACTCGGGAGGGCAAGGCTGCTCTGGCTGACAAGGGAAGTCTGGGACAGCATGAAAGTTAATGAAAAGGTATACAGTTGGTGAAGATTAGTGGCAAACCAGAGAATTAGGAAGCCTTTAAAAACCAGCAGAGGATAAGTTTTTTAAAAAAAAAACGCAATGTGGGGGGAGAATTTGAAATATCAGGGTAAGTACTGGTAATATAAAAGAAGATTGTAAAAGTGTTTTTAGATGTATAAAAGCTAAGAGAAAGATTAGAGTGGATACTTGGAATGCTGGAAAATGAAGCTGGAGATGTAGTAATGGGGAACCAAGAAATTGTGGAGGAACTAAGTACCAGTTTTCACCAGTAGACAGTGGACGCGATCTGCATAGATGGCTATAAGGCTTTTTGACAAGCCTTCTGAGCAGCGTATGAGAAAATATACCATGTTCTTTGTAGCCTGCAACACATTATCAATGAGGGTGAGCACCTCGCCAAGACCTACTCTCGCGCGCTGTCTCGCGCGTGCTGTCTCTTGCATTCGTTCGCTCGCGCCCTCTCGCACCCTCTCGCGCCCTGTCTTGCACTCGTTCGCTCTCACGCTCGCGTCCTCGCTCGCGTCTTCGCTCGCGCTCTCTCGCACGCTCGTTTGCGTCCTCGCGCGTCCTCACGCGCTCTCGCTCTCGCGCTCTCCTCCTTTCTCTTTCAATTTTCTCTCTCTCCGTCAATGTCTCGCTCGCTCTCGCTCTCTCTCGCTCTCGCTCTCTATCGCGCGCTCGTTCTCTAGCGCTCTCCTCCTTTCTCTTTCTATTTTCGCTCGCGCGCTCTCTCTCTTGCGTTTGTTCTCTCTCTCTCGCGTTTGTTCTCTCTCTCTCGCGTTTGTTCTCTCTCTCTCGCGTTTGTTCTCTCTCTCTCTCGCGTTTGTTCTCTCTCTCTCTCTCGCGCGCTCGTTCTCTCTCTCTCTCTCGCGCGCTCGTTCTCTCTCTCTCTCTCGCGCGCTCGTTCTCTCTCTCTCTCTCGCGCGCTCGTTCTCTCTCTCTCTCTCGCGCGCTCGTTCTCTCTCTCTCTCTCGCGCGCTCGTTCTCTCTCTCTCTCTCGCGCGCTCGTTCTCTCTCTCTCTCTCGCGCGCTCGTTCTCTCTCTCTCTCTCGCGCGCTCGTTCTCTCTCTCTCTCTCGCGCGCTCGTTCTCTCTCTCTCTCTCGCGCGCTCGTTCTCTCTCTCTCTCTCGGCGCACGCGCTCTCTCTCTCTCTCTCTCTCTCGCGCGCTCTCTCTCTCGCGCGCTCTCTCAGACATGCGCACATACATTCCTCACACTCTCACTCATTCACTCTCCCTCTCACAGGCTTATACTCCGTTACATTCCTGCACACATGCAAACACACACTCACTTGTGCACGCACACACATATCAGTCTATGGGATGAATTTACATCTGCAGAATTGTATTTGCAGATACATTCTATTTTGCTCAAAAGGCGCACAATCTACAGGCAGTCAATCCATCTGACATTTTATAAATTCCTACTTTGGAAATAGAACCAGTCTGACTCAAGATTGGGATACAGACAGACTCTAACCTCACACCTTTTAGAACATGACATCTCAGCTCAGACAATGTATTATGTGTTAGAACCTTAAGTATCTTGAGAAGATGACTAAAAGGAAGTTCTGGGATTTATATATTAATGAACTGAAACTGCAACCCATTCTAAAAGATGAAAGACATGACCGCAATCTAGGCAGATGAAGGGCTTATCAATTTTCCTGCTTCTCGGATGCTGCCTGACTTGCTATGCTTTTCCAGCACCACTCTAATCTTAACAGCAATCTAGGTTTGTTCAATATATCATTTCAGTTGCATGACACTAATCTTTTTACTATAAATTGTGTCTTATGATCTTGTACTCCACAACCACCTGATGAAGGAGCAGCATACCGAAAGCTAGTACTTCCAAATAAACCTTTTGGACTATAACCTCGTTTTGTGTGATTTTTAACTTAATTAATCTTATGACTAATTAGCAAAGTGTTCCAAAATGGAGGTAGCTTCATTAATATGCTGCTTGGCCTCCTAGCTCATCCACACGTTGAAGTGTCTGACCTTTGTCTTCTGTCCTGATCCTTGTCTGAGTGGCTGTGGTCCAGGTGTCAGCTCCAGTGAAGATTTTGCCAACATTCAGTTGGGGCTGGGGGAACAACACCAGAGCTAACTCAAATCCTGCCCTTGGCCAATCTTCACCTGCTTCCTCTCCTGCTGGGCCACTGGGATAGTAAACAGGTGTGAGGAACCTGGCTGAGAGTAGCTTCTCATAAAATGGTCTTCCTTCCTCCATCCCCGGCCACCAATGACGCATTTACTCTCCTTCCTCTCCCTTTTCCCTGTTCAGTCAGTTGACTGATTTACAGATGGAATTATGGCTTATAAAACTTGCAATGTAAAGACATCAGGAAACTGAAGACTAGACTTTGACGAATAAAACTGAGGTAGGCATCTGCTTTAATAAAATGAACTTAAAAGTGCAGTTGTGACAAAATCTTCACATCCATTCCCTAAAATCCCATGTTGTTCTCTTCTTCTGAATGCTTGCAGACTTGATGAATGTTTATATTTTAAAGACAAAATTTGCCACAAGTTGCAACAGTGAAGTATTGATATTATTTCTGCATTTTAAACTTTGGCTTGAACCCAACATTGGATGTTCCAATGACATTAAAGAGATGTAGTCTTCTAATTGGGGAATTACAGACTGGGTGTGGTTAACAGTTGACCACTTGACATCTCTGCTGGCTGACTACATTGCTTTTGCAGTTTGCTTTTTTCTTCTTACATATTTACTATGACACTGTGACTATTAGTTCTCCTCCGCCTTTTCAAAACCTCGATCAGAACTGGAGCACATATCTGTTCTTTCTAATCTAATGGTCTCGATCTTCGCTTGCAATTGCAAAGGTTGCAGATGACACAAGACTTGGAAGCATTATAAACTGGGAGGATTAGATTCTCTACAGTGTGGAAACAGGCCAGTTGGCACAACAAGTCCACACCGACCCTCTGAAGAGTAACCCACACCCCGACATTTACCCCTGACTAATTCACTTCACATTATGGGGCAATTTAGCATGGCCACTTTACTTGACCTTAGGATTGTGGGAGGAAACCAGAGCACCTGGAGGAAACCCACGCTAACACAAGGAGAATGTGCAAACTTTACACGGATGGAGTCACCCGAGGCTGGAATCACTGTGCTAACCACTGAGCCACAGTGCAGCCGCAACATGTGGAGTTGTGAAAGGACATTGACAACAGGCAGATTGGTGGTAGATGAAATTCAATGTGGAGAAGTGTAAAGTGATGCTTTTTTGTATGTAGAATGTTGAAAGACAATATAAAATATGGTGTGCAAGTCTAAAACTTTTGCATATATAGCTCCAGATTCCTCTGCCTATGCACTGGTCATTGCAAGTGGCAGGACCAGTGGAGAGTGTTGTTAATAAAACATACATTATTAATAATGGTGTAGCATATAATTGATGTATGAACTTGTGTCTGACATTTGTTAGACCTCACCTGCAGTATTTTGCACAGTTTTGAACACCACATTACAGGAAAGACCTCTGGTAGTACAGAAGGGATTTACAAGATTAGAGTTTCTCAATCCTGGAACCAGTGATGACGGTTATGTGAAGAGATTGGGATTATTGTTTTTTTGGAGCTCTGTTGGAAGTTTACATTAATTGTAAGTGGACTGGATAGAATAGATATGGAGAAACTGTTCCTGATCGTAAAAGGAACAAGAATGAGAGGATGTAGATTTGCAAAAGGAGGAAATGTGATGTGGAGGAATAAAACACTTCGCACAGTGAGTAGTTTGGGTCTAGAATGCAGTTCATACAAATGCGATGGAGGCAGGTTAATTTGAGACATTCAAGAGGGCATTGGTCAGAATTAATGTGTAAGGAAATGGGGGACAAAGCAGGAGATTAGCATGAGGCAATGATGCTCCTGTGAAGGGTCAGTGGGCTGAATGGTCTCCTTCTGCACCATAACATTTCTGTAATTCGGCACAATGAGCTTTCCAAAGTGGGGGGTCAGGGCCCCACGTGGGGTCACGAGCTAAAATGTTGGTGTCACAAGATCCGAGACAGTGATGGCTACAGTGGGTCTCCAATGAAATCCTAACAGCTGTACTCCCTTTCCAATGGGCTGCTGTGATCTCAGGCCTTGTTGAGGATTTGGGCCTATGATCAACTCTCAGGATGGAGAAAATAGTTCGGGAAGTGCAGCTCTATCCAGCTAGTAAATTGGGATAATAAGCTCCCCCAATAAGGAAGTTATGCTGAACCTTGGAAGCACTTGTGAGGACTCACTTGGAATATTGGGTTTAATTCCGGAGCCACAATTTGGGGAGAAATTTTAAAGCTGAAAATGTGTTGCTGGAAAAGCGCAGCAGGTCAGGCAGCATCCAAGGAACAGGAGAATCGACATTTCGGGCATAAGCCCTTCTTCAGGGATGTGTAGAAGGGCTTATGCCCAAAACGTCGATTCTCCTGTCCCTTGGATGCTGCCTGACCTGCTGTGCTTTTCCAGCAACACATTTTCAGCTCTGATCTCCAGCATCTGCAGTCCTCACTTTCTCCTCTGAGGAATTTTAAAGCCTTGGCGAGGGTGTGGAGGGGATCTATTTGGATGGTACCAGAGATGAAGGGCCCCAGCCGTGCGGAGAGGCTAAGAGAAAAACTGAAATTGTTGGAGAGACTCAGCAGGTCTGGCAGCGTATGTCGAGACAGAAACAGAGTTAATGTTTTGAACCAGGTGATTCTTCATCATGTGGAGAGGCTGGAATTCTTCTCCATCCGATTGGGCAAGTACTTGAAAGGAAATTCTTCACAATGCGAAAGGGAAATAGTGAATTAAGTAGCTCAAGCAAAACAGGCAACATAACTGCGTTGAGCCAAGTAGTCTCCATTTGTGCTGTATCTTTTATTCTGTTCTCAAAAAGGTACTTGCACTGTTCATTGCTCAGTGTAAATACCTGTAATGGACTTAGTTTGTATAGAATCCCTACAGCGTGGCAACAGGCCCTTTGGCCTGACAAATCCACACTGACCCTCTGAAAAGCATCCCACCCAAATCCATTCCTCTACATTATCCCTAACCGACACATCCCTGAAAGCTATGAGCAATTTAGCATAGCCAGTTCAGCTAACCTGCACATCTTTGGATTGTGGGAGGAAACCCACGCAGACACTGGGAGAATGTGCAAATTTCATACAGTCACCTGAGGCTGGAATTGAACCTGGGTCCCTGGCGCTGTGAGGTAGCAGTGCTAGCCACTGAGCCACCTCATCACTATATCTACCATTTAAAGTCACAACTTCATAGTGGATTGACGCATGTGGGGAGATTCTAGAGTGCGGTGCTGGAAAAGCGCAGCAAGTCAGGCAGCATCTGAGGAGCAGGAGAATCAACGTTTCAGGCATAAGCCCTGAAACCTCGACTCTCCTGCTCCTCAGATGCTGGCTGACCTGCTGTGCTTTTCCAATGCCATGCTCTCGACTCTGATCTCCAGCATCTGCAGTCCTCACTTTGGACTAGCAGATGGTGAGATTCCTCTTTGAGAAGTTAATCATGGGTTGGTCATCCTTACACAGCAACGTTGGGATAATCACCTTTAAAATGTGTCTCTGTCTCTTGCCTGGAAAACCCATACTTTGTTTTTGTACTAATAACAATTAGTGACATCAACCCTGTCCTCACATGCTTTTTAACAAAGGCAAGAGATGTACAAAAGTCCAATCTTTTTATATTCTTGAAAAAGTGTAGCTTGCATAAAATTACTGCAGAAATGCAAAGCTTGTTTGCAAAGTTAAATAGATTTGGCAACTTGTGAAACCAGCAACACAGTGTATCTGGAAGTATATGCTATGTGCCAGTGTTATGATACCTGCTGTGAAAAGACTATGGTTCGGTTTAACTACTGTGGTGCTGTAGTGAAGGCAAGCATTATGTATTTATAGTACGCCAAGAATAACCAGAAAATGGTACCCTTGCAATATTTTTTGGGATGGATCATCAATTATGTTGTAATTCTGTAATGAGGAACAGTGCTCAATTCTGCAAAACACGTGTGCTCTTTGGGTGGTTCAGCAAGCTTAGCCAGTGAGTTGCTCAGCCTCGTGGACCGATGTCTAGTCTGTATTGTACAGCTAATCACAACCCGATGACAATTTGAAGCACTAGAGTTGGCTTCAGGATTTAAGGTGAGGGAGGGAAACGTGGCGAAAATGTCAGCTCCTGTTCACTCTCCTGATTGGAAGCCTTCATATTAATGACAAGGAAAGGTGGTGCTGTGTGTCTATTCATTCCCTTCCTGAACCTACTTTCATCACTCTTTTGCCAGCCCCCTCTATTTTAATATACAGCATGGAAACAGACCCTATCATCCAACCAGTCCGTGTCGACCGTAATCCTGAACTGAACCTGCCTGCACTTGGCCTATATCCCTCCAAATCTTTGCTATTCATGAACTTGGAGAAAGTGAGGACTACAGGTGCTGGAGACCAGAGTTGAAAAATGTGGTGCTGGAAAAACACAGCAGGCCAGGCAGCATCCGAGGAGCAGGAGAATCAACGTTTTGGGCATAAGCCCTTCTTCAGGAATTCATTAACTTGCCTAAATGTCTTTTAAACATTGTAACTGTGCTCACATGCACCACTTCCTTTGGAAGTACACTCCACACACTGTGTTTTTAAAAAAAACAAATTACCGTTCATGCCTTTTTAAAATCTTTCTCCTGTCACCTTAAAAAATGCCCCCTACTCTTGATATGCCTCATTCTAGGGAAAAGACCTGCCATTCTGAGCTGTCTTTCCTCTCCAGCAAGACTTTTGGGGCCAGCTTGATGGTTGAGTATGCTCGAGACTGCGGTTGATAGGTTAAAACTTCAAGGGATGCTGGGATAGGTGGTGGTGAAGAAGAACCGCTTCCATGAGCACACTGAATGGCGGAATGGGTTCGAAAGGCTGAATGGCCTCCTTCCTGTTTCTGAGACTCGTGTGTGCGATGTTTTTTTCCATTTGAGAACGTAACCGCAAGTGAATAAAGTCAGTGAAAGCTGGATGCACTCAGTGGTTGCAGGAACATTTATGAAGACAGAAACAAGAGTTCATGTTTCAGGTCGGTGACCTGTTGTCCAAAATGGAGTCTGGCCTCTTGTGGTGTGGTGGTAATGTCCCTACCTCAGGTCTTACCTGTTCCAGAGATGGTCCCCGAATAGAAATGTTGAGAATTGTGATGTGTTTTAAGCAAGCCAGGGAAAAGCACGGCTGAGAACAAAGGGAAAGCTGGGGATAGATAAAAAGCGAGAGAGATTAAATGTTTAAGAGATGACTTTTACAAGGCAGCTTGAGACTAGAAAAGTAAGAAAAGATGTGTATTCAGGAAGCAAAACAGGAAATGTAGGATCTTGCCAACAGCTGCATTGCAAAAAATAAACACAGAGCTCATGGACTGAAGTTGTTGAACTCTATACTGAGACTGAAAAACTATGAAAGGCTGAGATAACAGGTGAGATGTTGTTCCTTAACTTCCATTGAAACGGTATGTGAGACTGAAGATGGAGGGATCTCAGAGCGAGCACAGCATTAAAATGCCTGATTTGGACCTTTGGGTCACCGATGTGGATGATGGTGTCTGTGTTTGGTGCCCATAATGCTTGATGTTTGGGGCAGCTCAGTGGTTAGCACTGCTGCCTCACAGCGCCAGGGTGCCAGGTTCGATTCCAGCCTCGGGCGACTATCTGTGTGGAGTTTGCACATTCTCCCTGTGTCTGTGTGGGTTTCTTCCGGGTGCTCTGGTTTCTTCCCACAGTCGAAAGATTGCAGGCCAGGAGAATTGGCCATGCTAACTTGCCCGTAGTGTTCAGTGGTGTGTAGGTTAGGTGCATTAGTCAGGAGTAAATGTACAGCAATACAGTCTGGGTGGATTATTCTTTGGAGGGTCGGTGTGGACTTGTTGGGCCGAAGGTCCTGTTTCCACAGTGGGAATTCTATAATGTAGATAAGACTGCACCACCAACAATTAAATGGAAAGGAGTGCAAGGGAAAACGGTGATTCCTGATGGGATAACTGTGAATTTTGAGAATGATGTAAAACATGAGGATACAGAAAGTAGGGAGCAGGATAGTAGCAGACTTCATGGGGCCATTGACAGGTAAATTGGGCAGTGGGTGTCAAGTGCCATGAAGTGATGTGCTTTGAGAGGTTTAACAGACCAATAATGTCATCTAACTGATAATGAAGAGGGTGCGAAAGTTTGGAGGAACCTTGGGATGAAGGAGGCTTCATGTTCTCCAGGATTCGGAAGAATTTGGCAGGTTATGAGGTAATATCTGGACTGCAGGACTGAATGGGGAAACTGTTTCCGAAAGCAGACACCGAGTGAGCCAGGACATTACCCTCCTGTTCTGAATGGGTCGGTGTTAGACGAGACATAAAGCAGTCAGATTCAGAAGGCTGTATGAGAGCGAGAACAGAATGGCTGTTTGCTCTCTCCAACATGTGTTTTGAATCACCTTCCTGCTGAATCCCACTCAGTTAGGTCGCTTTGCTTGACAGGTTAGCGATCTGCCCGGATGCAATGCCAGAGGCTGCAGATGCATTGTAGAGTTTACTATCTATTGTCAGAGTTCTATCTGTTTTTCCCAGTTTTCTTTCCTGTGGTCCTGAATTGGCTCTCTGCCATTTTGGAATCTACATTGTTAACTTGATTGCGACTCACCAACCTTGTACACCCTGTCTAATCTGGAGAGGCACAATGCAGCCAACAGCGAGTGGGGTTTAGATCTGCTGGGCATAAACCACCCTGTGACTGTTTCTTCCCACTCAGAGCTGTCAAAAAATTGGGACAATATCTCACTTTTTATATGGGGTATGAGGTCCAGGATTTGCAGTGGGAAAGGCAACTAAGTTGTAGTGCACTCAAACTTGGTCTCTACTCACTGCGATAGTCAAGATGAATTTCTGCTCCATTGAAGATCAATTTTGGAAAGCATGGATTTAGTCAGAGTTGTCTCGCTACTGCTGTGAGATAAAGGATGTACAGTGATGCAAAACCTACAGCACCATTCCTAATGAATCCCTTGTAGCAAAGGTTCCCATTTTATGAAGAGAACATCAGCTCCTGCCCTCTTCGGTAGGGGGTCCCTGTCCCTGTCCCTGTCCCTTGACATCTCCATGATCACACAGTTTCTGAAGGTAGGGACGTAGAGTCATACAGCACAGAAACAGGCTCTTTGGCCCAACTCGGCGAAAGTGTGGATTACAGGATGCTGGAGATCAGAGTCAAGATTAGTGGTGCTGGAAAAGCACAGCAGGTCAGGCAGCATCTGAGGAGCAGGAAAATTCCTGGTGAAGGGCTTTTGCCCGAAATGTCGATATTCCTGCTCTTTGGCCCAACTCATCCATGCTATCTAGATTTCCTAAACTGAACTAATCCCACTTGCCAGCATTTGGCCAATATCCCTCTGAACCCTTTCTGTACCTGTCCAAATTCCTTTTAAATGTTATAATTGTACCTACCTCTGCCAACTCCTCTGGCAGCTCATTCCATACACACACTACCCTCTGCGTGAAAGAGTTGCCTCTTAGGTCTCCTTTAAATCTTTCCCTTCTTACCTTTAAACCTATGTGCTCTACTTTTGGACTCCCTACTCTGGAGGGAAAAGACCTTGTCTATTCACCCAATCCATGCCCATCATGATTTTATAAAACCTCCATGAGGTCACCCCTTAGCCTCCGACGCTTCAGGGAAAACAGCCCCAGCCTATTCAGACTTTTCCTATGACTCAAACCCTCCAATTCCAACAACACCCTTGTAAATCTTTTTCTGAACCCTTTCACAACATCCTTTCTCGAGGAGGGAGACCAGAATTGCACACAATATTCCAAAAATGGCCTAATAATCAATGCACTGACCAACAAAGGCAAGCATACCAAATGCTTTCTTCACTACCTGCGACTCCACTTCCAAGGAACTATGATGCATAAACTTCTTTGCCGTTTGAGGTCAACATGACCAGTTTAATCATTGGTAGGATTCCAATGGGTGTGCAGTTGATCACTAAGACAGATTTGTGTCCAGGGGGTTCTGCAGTTGGATAATGGAGACACGTTAGTGGTTCCTTGTTCTCATTCGGACTGAAAGAGTTCAATGACCAGGCGTTGACCTCCAGCCTTAAAGACCCTTGTGAAGATAGTATTTGCTCCTGGAGATGATGCATTGTGCAGAAAGGGTATGGAGAGAGTACACAGATGTGGAGGGATTGATGGATCTAGGAAAGCATGCAGATAGATCTCTGAAGGTTTCTGGGACTTATTGAGGGAATATAACAAATTAAAGATGGGATCTTGGGCTTCCTTTAAATTATAGAGTACTAAAACAGGAAAGTCACCCTGAACCTTTATAAAGCTCTGTGAGGCCGCAACCATTTATATTGCATCCAGCTCTGGTCACCACGCTTTAAAAAGGGTGCCATAGTCTTCAGAATAATTCCATGGATGAGGGATTTTAGCTGCAAGGTTATGATGGAAAAGCTGGGGATTGTCTCTTTGGAGCAAGGCAAATGTTTGGGAAGAGCTTTACAATTTGAGAGATGGATAAGAAAGGCAAATAGAAACTGTCCTTTTTAACTGACTGAACAATGGCTAGAAGTAAGGCAGAGATTTAACGCTTTGGTTAAGAAATGTAAGACCGATGTGACAAAGAACATTTTTATGTAGTGAGCGCTCATGAGCTGGAACTCGCTGCTTATCGGGGTGGTTGGAGCAGAGACGATTAGAAGGAAATTTGATCAGTGCTCAAGGAAAATAAAATTAGAGGGGTTAGAATAGGTGAATGGGATTGATTGGGTTGCTCTGCAGTGAGGTTGCATGGGCCTAGAGGGCTGGATGGCCTCCTATTGCGCTGTAAAGACATTGATTCTTGGACTTTAAATCCTCCAACTGTGTGATAATATTTAAAATCCTGTTCTCTGGATGATAAATCTGAATTTTTAAGCTTGCTGTATACACAGGCTCCAATATAGCTTCTGTCACAGCAGCAGCGCAGTTCCAATATCGTGTAATAGCTTAGATGGATGACTTTGTGGATTGCAACTGAGTCTGTGAGATTTGCTGCAGACACAGCCCCTTCATTTAGTGCACAATGTGATAATAAATTATATCACCAGATGACACTGCATTCTTTTATCACAACAGGAAATAAGTTGGATGGAAATTGATTAAAAAGTGATTAAGGTGAGCAAGAAAAACTATTCAGAATTGCTCCAAATGTTGACGCTGTTTCTGTCCCTAATGAATAAATTAATGTATTTGCACTGCTTTAGGTACTGCTTTAAATTTATTACATGTGCTGTGTTTCTTGTGTTACGTTGCATACTAAAATGAAGGAAAACAAGTGGTGTCTTTCCCATGTGAAGAGAGAGACCGAGAGAGGGAGACTTTCCTATTGAAAAACAGCATTCACTTCAGTCCCACAATCATTAAGAAAGTGGAAAAATTATGGAGTAATTCTGTCTCCAATTTCCTCAAGCCATTTCCGCGCACCCCCCCCCCCCCCCATCCCCCACCCTGAACCTGTTCATGTATCTGTCGTAAAGATTGAAAATGCTCAGCAGCATTTGGGAGAGAGGAACTGAGTAAGTGTTTTATGTCAATGAACAGATCTGTTGTTGCGTCTGTATCCATCACATTCTGCATTCTAGTTTATTCCGTACTTTTCAAGTTGGTAATATAAAAAGCTGTTGCATCATTACTTTGATCAGCTTCAATGCACGTTTGGAATTGGATTTCTCTAGGTATGACTCCAATGTGGGCAACCCTGAGTTCAAGAACTGCCACTGAGGTAACTTGCTGTTTCTCATGTCATAGCTTCCATCTTGGATTCCTTTGGATTC
Source organism: Chiloscyllium plagiosum (assembly GCF_004010195.1). Classification (NCBI taxonomy): domain Eukaryota; kingdom Metazoa; phylum Chordata; class Chondrichthyes; order Orectolobiformes; family Hemiscylliidae; genus Chiloscyllium; species Chiloscyllium plagiosum. Next base: position 3,635,741 of record NC_057749.1, read on the forward strand.
CCCCAGCTGGTGTGGATCGAATCTGGACACTGAATAGAGCTGAAGGGCTCACTGGGCAACGATTATTGTTGCAATCAACCCTAACTTGTACACAGTAAAGGAAAGGGCTAATTGTGTAGCCTATCAAGCCAGCCTGATCCTTGATAGATATTTGACTTGCCTGATGATAATGATACAAAGGCATCACAATCGTCATATAACTTTTGAAGTACCTAGGCTGAAACCCTCATTGCACGACTGAGGGAATGCTACCCTGTCAGAGGTGCCATTATTTAAAGGAGATATTACATCCTGTCTGCCACTTGGGGCAGATGTGAAATATGATTCTAGATTAGTGTGGTGCTGGAAAAGCACAGCAGTTCAGGCAGCATCTGAGGAGCAGTAAAATCGATGTTTTGGGCAAAAGCCCTTCATCAGGAATATCCCGTGGGATTACATCGAAGCGAAGTCAGCGTGACTAGCTTCTTGGACATTTGAGAGGAATTAACCATTGCATATGACTTAAAGAAGAGAGGGCCGGTTAGCTCAGTTGATTGGACAGGTATTTGCGATACATTGTAACACCAATAATAAGGGTTCAGTTCCTGAACTGGCTGAGGTTACCATGAAAGTCCAAGGCTTGGTAACCCTCAAGTTAAACTAGCACTAGCTGTCTCTCTCTCTCTCTCTCTCTAATGAGAGTGGCACAATGTTTAGCTACTTTAAGAAGTTTTTCACGGTCATGGGTTCAAATTGTTACATGAGGTTGTTAAATCTGCTTGATTTATAGCAAATGCCAAAATATGAAGTGGCATTGCTGTTAGTGCAAATGTTATTCTTGCTCTCAACCTCCCACTACAGTATGTCAGTTGGACATTTAGATCTTTTGAGAAACTCAGAGATTTCTATTCATCATTTGGACATCCCTGGACAATAATCAACTTGTGGAAGAGGTGGCTTGTGTTTCCCATCCTGCCTGTTCCTTCCTGACAGGATCTACCACAAGGGTGAGCAAGTAAAGAAGGATGCTGCTTTTAACTTCCGAAACTCTGGGTGGTCTAGAGGGGATTGTTAAGCTGCAGATAAGGTCACTGGAGTCGTGGCTTCTAATATGTTTCTGGTCAGTATGCTGGCAAAACTTCCTGTCCCTATTGTCGTGATAGAGTATAAGCACTAACAGATGTTGCTTGACTTCAGCCTCGAGTGTAGCTTTAGCTTGACGGTGCCTTAATGGCCATTACCAGTGAATCTCTCCCTTGGATATAACCATCACCAACTAAACTTGGAGAAGTCAGCAAATTTCAGCTTGTTAAAGTAGATGAACCTCTGATTTGCAAATTAATAGCCGGAAGAATCCTGAGTACAGCCTGTAAGTGAAACAACTACTCTATCGTGTTCTCCCCCTTTCTCAATTATGTTAACTAAACAATGTATGCCTTATTTTGTTTTAAATCTAAGCCTATCGATTACTGTGGTATGTGGCATATAGAACAATTGTTGCAAATCTAACCTCTGCATTTGTTGCAAAACTATGGGAGACTGGTTAATGTTAGTCATAAAATGGTGTTTGATACCAATTAATTACCATATTTGGACTTCAGCTGTGCTGATCCAGCACTACGTTGTTTCATTACAAACATCCATGTCTACAGGAGGCCTCGCTCTATCTACTGTGCTAATGCAAGATTCCTGATGGAAGGCTTTTGCCTGAAACGTCGATTTTTCTGTTCCTCGGATGCTGTCTGACCTGCTGTGCTTTTCCAGCACCACTCTAATCCAGACTCTGATCTCCAGCATCTGCAGTCCTCACCATTGTCTAATGCAAGTGTCAACGTGTTCATTCTGAATGATTGCCTCCATCAAATTGTAGACAATTTAAACCATAGCAAAATGCTAGGTCTTTGCTAGTAATTGCAATTAAATGCTACAATCTTTTGAATTCAACATTTGACAAACGTAAATGATTAGATTAGATTAGATTAGATTACTTACAGTGTGGAAACAGGCCCTTTGGCCCAACAAATCCACACTGACCCTCCGAAGAGCAACCCAACCAGACCCATTCCCCTGCATTTACCCCTTTCACCTAACACGGGTAATTTAGCATGGCCAATTCACCTGACCTGCACATCTTTGGACTGTGGGAGGAAACCGGAGCACCCGGAGGAAACCCACGCAAACATGGGGAGAATGTGCAATCTCCACACAGTCATTTTGCCCGAGACAGGAATTGAACCTGGGTCTATGGTGCTGTTATTCAGAAGAACTAATGGAGTATTTGCATTTAACTACAAGTGCGGGGCCACTGAGTGGCAAAATCTGTGCAAGTCTATGAATCTAAATTAGAAGAAAAACGTTGCATTAATTACCACATTGGATGTCTCGAAGTGTTTTCCAATCAATTAATTACTCTCGAAGTGCAGTCACTGTTTCCCTCTAAACAAATGTTAATGGACAATGTATGCCTGAGGTCTGTCAGTGAGAGGAATGATCAATTCTTGATGGCATCAATTAAATTAAGGTTCTTGGCAAGTCATCAAAGACATTTCTTGCTCTTTCTACAGTGCCATGGGATGTTTTATGTATGAAATGAATAAGCCAGTGGGACTCGAGTTTTATCTGAATGCTCCGGTATTGCTGCTGTTCCTTTGTACTGAAATGAAGTCTTAATCGAGATTGTCTGCTCAAGTCTTCAAGTCCACTCTATTTATGGGCCACTATCACCAATGCTTGATGTTTTATATCTTCGAGTCATTTCCTTTTACCAATTTCTGGAAAACTATTAATGTTAGATTTACTTCCAAAATGTAGACTTATAGCTTGAGGGAGAATTGCTATATTTAAGGATTCAGATGCACACAACTTGACTGACTTAATTAAATCATTTGAACCTCTGATGATTGTCGTGGCTAGTGAATGCTACAGTCCAATGTATCGCAATCAAAGGCAGATTAGATTAGATTACTTAGTGTGGAAACAGGTCCTTCGGCCCAACAAATCCACACTGACCCTCCGAAGAGCAACCCAACCAGACCCATCCCCTACACCTAACACTACGGGCAATTTAAGCATAGCCAGTTTACCTGACCTGCACACTTTTGGACTGTGGGAGGAAACCGGAGCACCCGGAGGAAACCCATGCAGACATGGGAGAATGTGCAAACTCCACACAGACAGTTGCCTGAGGCTGGAATTGAACCCAGGTCTCTGGCGCTGTAAGGCAGCAGCACTAACCACTGTGCCACCCCGATTAGGCATTGCTTTTAAATTTGATACTGGGAATTGTCTCGTGTGCATCGAGTTGGCATCTGAACTTTGTGAGAAAATCGCAAACAGTTTGAGAAAAATTGTGAGCTCAGTGCTGAAAATGTCCTTTAACCTTTTCTGCCTATCGTTTTGACCAGCAATGTGGCTTATGTTTGCGATCCTTATGATTTGCGCTGTTAGTTTAAAAACTATCATTGCGTCCAATTCTGGTCGCCACATTACAGGAAGGATGTCGAGGCTTTGGAGGTGGGTGCACAAGAGGTTTATCAGGATGCTGTCTGGATTAGAGGGTATGAGGTGAGGCTAGAAAAACTCAGGTTGTTTACTCTGGAGCAGCAGAGGCTGAGGAGAGACTTGATAGAAATTTATAAAATTATGAGATGCATGGATAGGGTTGACGGTCAGAAATGTTTTTTTTTCCCCAGAATTGAAATGTCTAATATTCAGGGGTGGGGTGTTTGGGGTCATGCATTTAAGGTGAGGGGGGGAAAGCTCAAAGGTGATGTGAGGGGCAGAGAGTGGTAGGAGTCTGGAACACACTGCTGGGGAGGTGGTGGAGGCAGATATGATGGGGCTGTTTAAAGGAGTTTTCGATAAGCACGTGAATATTGCAAGGAATGGTGGGATATTGACCAAGGGCAGGCAGGAGGGATTATTTTAATTTGATGTCATGTTTGGAACAGCATTGTGGGCCGAACTGTTCTATGTTGTATGGCTTGCTTTTGTATGTTTCCATTGCTCTTCAAAGCAGCATGTAGAAAGTGCAACGATATTCATCCAGGTCCTCGTTCTGCTGATTTCTTCTGTATCCTTGTTGCTAGCACACAATGTCACTTCAAGGCTTTGTCTACCTGTATAAAGAGAGGAAGATTTGCATTTCTAGAGCACTTCTCAAAGCCACCAGACACCTCAAACGTGCTTCATAATTGGTGAACTATGTTTGAAATGTAGTCAACGTCATAAGGTAGGAAATATTCAGCTGTCGACTGTGTAGAATTTAATCTATCATGGACTTTAAGAGGAGTCCCCTCTTCCTGTATGTAGTGATTAGATTAGATTTGCCTACAGTGTGGAGACAGGCCCTTCAGCCCAACAAGTCCACACCGACCCTCTGAAGAGCAACCCACCCAGACCCATTCCCCTACATTTTACCCCTGACTAATCCACCTAACTCTTTGGGTAATTTAGCATGGCCAATTTACCTGACCTGCACATTTTTGGACTGTGGGAGGAAACCGGAGCACCAGGAGGAAACCCACGCAGACACTGGGAGAATGTGCAAACTCCACACAGTCAGTTGCCTGAGGCTGGAATCGAATCCGGGTCCTTGGTGCTGTGAGGCAGCTGTGCTAAGCACTGAGCGACAGTGCGCCCGTGATGTAGGGAATGTGAAGCATGAGCCAAATAAAAGTCCTTTGGAAAGAGTGGGTAGGTTTCTGAAAAATCAGTGACCACACCGACAGAGACAAACTTTGACCCATTTTTTTCCCATGACAAGAGCATGACAGACGAAGTTGTGAATAATGACACTCTGTGACAGTGATGCAGAATGGAGCGCATGTGGAAGGTAACTGTGTGACTCATCACCAGCTTTCTGGAGCCTTACAATTCCTTATGGACAGCTTTGCTAACAGGTATTCCCAGTTGTCCTGGTTCGCTATGGTTTGATGGTACTCTCGTTCCATGGAGGAGTTTGGTGGTGTTGAAGTGAAATTGTGGGAAGCAATGCCTTCACTTTGAGTTGAACAACAACAAAATAACAGTTGAGGTCAACAGCATAAGAAGTAGGTCTTAGTTTGACAATTACAATTTTGGAGGTTTTAAGACTACTAGATTAGACTGCACTCATTGATAATAATTATGTAAGCATTAATTCCATTTGTTGGACTTGATCTCCCACATCAAGAAGGCACAACAATGCCTCAGGCAGCTCAGGAAATTTGGCATTTCCATAAGAGCCCTCACCAACTTTTCCATTCTGTCCAGGTACCTAACAACCTGGTACGGCAACTGCTTTGCCCAGTACTGTAAGAAACCACAGATGGCCGTGTGCACAGCCCAGACCATCACGGAAGCTTACCTGCCATCCTTGGACTCGAGTTACAATTCTTTTTGCTGTGGAAAGGCTGCCGACATCATCAAAGACCCCTCCCACCCCTGTAATGCTCTCTTCCAACCTCTTCAGTTAGGCAGAAAATTGAATAGATGCACTAACAGGTTCAAAAACAGCTTCTTCACTGCTGTTATTAGACTACTGAATGGATCTCTCTAACTTCACATAATGTTGATCTTGCTAACGTTGACCTTCTGTACACCATCTGCGTAGCCGTAACCTTCTATGCCTCACTCTGTCTAAGCATCCTGTGATCTTTATATCCATGTTTGCTTTGATCTGCCTGTACTGTTCGCAAAACAAAACTTCTTCACTGTAAAAGTCGAGTTGCAGGTAGATAGGATAGTGAAGAGGGTGTATGTTATGTTTGCCTTTATTGGTCAGTGCATTAAGTTGGGCGGTCATGTTGTGGCTGTAGAGGACATTGGTTAGGCCACTTTTGGAATACTGCGTGCAATTCTGGTCTCCCTGCTATGGGAAGGATGTTATGAAACTTGAAAGGGTTCAAAAAAGATTTACATGGATGTTGCCAAGGTTGGAGGGGTTTGAGCTCCAGGGAGAGGCTAAATCGGCTGAGGCTGTTTTCCCTGGAGTGTCAGAGGCTGAGGCGTGACCTTATAGAGGCTTATAAAATCATGATGGGCATGGATAAGGTAAATAGACAAAGTCTTTTCCCAGGGCGGGAAAATTAGAGGGCATAGGTTTAGGGTGAGAGGGGAAAGATTTAAAAGGGACTTAAGGGACAGTGTTTTCATGCAGAGGGTGTTGTGTGTATGGAATGAGCTGCCAGAGGAAGTGGTGGAGGCTGGTTCAATTACAGCATTTAAAAGGCACCTGGATGGGTATATGAATAGCAAGGGTTTAGAGGGATATGGGCCAAAAGCTGGCAAATGAGACAAGATTAATTTAGGATATCTGGTTGGTATAGGTGAGTTGGACCAAAGGGTCTTGTTTCCATGCTGTACATCTCTATGACTTAGGTACATGTGATGACAATAAATCAGATCAAATCAAATAAGTAGACGTTTCTAAAATATTTGCAACTTTATTAACCCAGTCACTCTCTGCAGTTCACTGAAATACTAATAGACAGAATGGAAAGCATTTTACACCTAATGTTGGTAATGAACGGTCCCTTGGTTTTGTACAACCATACTTACAACACAGCTTCTTCTAAACTGCTTCAATAATGTGGTTTCACCGCAACTTCAGATGACCAGTTTCTGCCATTCCAGTGTCCTCTCCAGGCAAGGGTGACGAATGTATGTCAAACATTGACCACTTTTGTGTTTCAAGTCAGGCAGCTACAAAAAACTGGATTGAAGCTCTTCCGTTGTGTCACCATGTGTTCGGGTTCAAAATAGACTGGTCGAGGAGAAGGCAATGTCAAGAGTTGTCTTCCAACTTTGGCATCTTCAGAACTTTGTTTACTGCATGTTAACACTGAATACTACTTTACATGGTAACCCGAGATTTCCACGGCTCTAATCTTTATTCCAGTTATTGCTAGGAAGGACTGTAATGTTAACTTTTAACTTTATTTTTCTACTTATGTTAAGAATGATGGTAATGCTTTACTTTGAACTTTTTAATTCTCTGTTATTACTTGCACCGAGGTACCCATGTTGGTGCCGTATATGGTGATATTGTACACTTTTCACTCTACTCCAATACTTGAGGACATGTGACAATAAAACTTAAATCAACTATTCTCTGAACTCTATCTTCAGTCTTCTTTCTGTTTATTTGACTCTGTCCTCGCTGTACTATTTAAGTCTAGGGGGTGCAGCTTTGTGACATCGCGATTGGGTCCCCACCAGACATTACTCGTACATTTTCTTTGCCACCCTCCTATCTGATGTGAACAGGAAGTTTCCGCTTTGTCAGTCAATGATGGATTTAAGTCTCGGTCCCACGTACAAAGGAAGCGTGTGATAACCTTCTGTAGTATTTGTAAGCAACAGTATTGTGAATGCACAGCTAATTAAGGTGTCATTCGGTGATAATGACATTATGCCTGAAGATTTTTTTTTTAGGATCGTCCTCCGTTCGTTGTCCCATTTCTTGTCAGCGGCTTCGTTTCTACTCTGGAGACAGAAAAGCACTTTCATTTATATAGCGCCTTTCATAACCTTAGAATGTCTCAAATTTCATCGCTAATTGAGTACTTTTTGAACTGTAGTCACCATCGCAAAATAGGGAAATACGGCAGCCAATTCTTGTGCAGTAAGCTGCCATAAACAGCCTGAAATTAAATGAACAGATGATCTGTTCTAGTGACGTGGATGAAGATTAATATTCTTAGGAAAATAGAAGAATTCCCCTTCACTTTCTCAAATTGCCATGTGATCTTTTTATGCCCTTGTCATCTGTCCAACCCTATTCTAAAAATGAAATTTGTTACCACTTATGCTAGTAAATATATCAAAGACTCACTACTGTAAGACCACATCATGCACTTGTAATTCCAACTGTTAAAATACTTACAGACAGCATCACTCTTTTGGATATAAGTGCTCAAGGTCTGTATGATTTTAAAGCATTGCTTATTCACTGAAATATGTGCATTAGCCCCAGTGGGAATGCAAGTGCTCTTTGAAACGAGATCCAGGCAGTCAGAGTTGAAAAACTATTATGGCTCAGAAGCAGAAGAGAAAGTAATAGTCTTTAATACAGGATGCCCATAAAACGGGTAAATCTTTGCCACGCTTGTTTTGAAGTCAAAGGCTTATCTTATTGTTCAGAAAAAGAATTGTGTCAAACTTGAAGAGCTAATTGTGTTCCAGTGTTAATTGTTTTCCCCACTCCCTGGATGCTGCCAGACCTGCTCAGTTCCCTTTGCTTTTTGCAATCCCAGATAAATTTATTTCTGTCTTTCAGTTCCGATTACCAGCCTTCATAGGGCTTTGCTTTTATTTATGACTCTATCTGTATTGCACTGGTTATATAAAGAAATGACCCCGGATGATCCATGATTCAAATATGATTCAAATTCTGGCTCATTTCCCAAGATGTGGGATGTGTTTCCGTTGAGCATCTGGCTGACCAGCACTACATTTCTCTCCAGCTATGAGGGTGCTGTGCTGGAAATTCTCCCCTCCCCGTTCCCTGTTTTTAGCAGAATGTGGATTGTCATATGTCACTGATGTCGAAAGGTTTAAATGGTGGCACGGTGTCTCAGTAGTTAGCGCTGCTGCCTCACAACACCAGGGACCTGGGTTCGATTCCAACCTCGGGCACCTGTCTGTGTGGAGTACACCTGTTCTCCCTGAGTCTGTGTGAGTTTTCTCTGGGTGCTCTGGTTTCCTCCCATAGCCCAAAGATGTGCAGGTTTGGTGGTTTGTCCATGATAAATTGCCCCAGCAATGTACAGATTAGGTTGATTGGCCATTCTAAAGGTGGGATAATGGAGATAGGGTTGGGGTCTGCGTATTAGTGAGATGCCCTTTGGATGGTCCGTGCAGACCCGATGGGCCAACTGGCCTTTTTCTACAGTGTGTAGGGATTCTGTGATTCAGCTGATCTGGAAGTGGGTGAATAGGACTCTCAATGATAGGCATCAAGGCAGGATTTTCTGCTCCGATGCCTGAGTTTAATGATCAAGTTGGTGCCATGAGGTCAGGCTAGGAAGGTTATGATATTTTACAGGAGTTTGAAGGAGTTTCCTTTGGCTTATGGATGAGGAATCTGTATATGGACTGTCTCCGGATGTTCTGCTATTCGCTGTGCCTATTTGGTTAATGTACCCACTGGGAGCAATGGGGATGTCCATCTTGCTTGCTTCTGAGTTATTCAGTGTTGGACTGTGTTTCATGTTTTCAGTGTCTGTCTGAGTTAGGTACCATCAGGAATGGCAACTATAGTGCTGCTATGAGCCAGAGGAAGAAAGAAAATCTTGCCTTTATATGGCACCTTCACAACCTGAGGTGATTCCAAAGCCAGTTGAGAACTTTGGAAGTGGGGTTGTTGTTAGAATGTAAGAAATGCAGTCAGGGAGGCGATGGCCCAGTTGGTATTATTTTGGAATGTTAACCGAGAGATCCAGGTATTGTTCCTGGGGATGGATTCGGGTGCTGGAAGAGCACAGCAGTTCAGGCAGCATCCAAGGAGCAGCGAAATCGACGTTTCGAGCAAAAGCCCTTCATCTGGAATAAAGGCAGAGAGCCTGAAGTGTGGAGAGATAAGTCATAGAGTAGAGGTGAGTGGGGGAGGGGATGAAGGTGATAGGTCAGGGAGGAGAGGGTGGAGTGGATAGGTGGAAAAGGAGATAGTCAGGTAGGACAAGTCTGGACAAGTCATGGGGACAGTGCTGAGCTGGAAGTTTGGAACTATGGTCAGGTGGGGGAAGGGGAAATGAGGAAACTGTTGAAGTCCACATTGATGCCCTGGGGTTTTTTAGATTAGATTAGATTACTTTAGATTAGATTAGATTACTTTACAGTTTGGAAACAGGCCCTTCGGCCCAACAAGTCCACACTGACCCGCCGAAGCGTAACCCACCCATACCCCTACATTTACCCCTTACCTAACACTACGGGCAATTTAGCATGGCCAATTCACCTGACCTGCACTTCTTTGGACTGTGGGAGGAAACCGGAGCACCCGGAGGAAACCCACGCAGACACGAGGAGAACGTGCAAACTCCACACAGTCAGTCGCCTGAG